>NC_081347.1:66404548-66421133 GCF_029784015.1 Lycium ferocissimum
TTTTCCCCCAAAAACCAAAAAATTTTACCCCCCTTTTTTTAAAAAGGGGGGAAAACCCCCCCCTTTTTTTAATTAAAAACCCCGGTTTAATTTTTAAATTTTCCCGGGTTCCTTTTTCCTTTACCAAAAAATAAAATTTTTTAAATTTTTTTTTTAAAAAAAAAAAATTTTTTTTTTTTTTTTTTAAATTTTTTTTTTAAAAAAAAAAAAAAGGGGGCCCCAAAAAAAAGGGAAAAAAAATTTTAAAAATGATGGAATTTAAATTTGGTTTTTTTGGAAAGGGGGAATTTTTGGGAAAAAAAATTTTTTTGGAAAAAAAAAAAATTTTTTTTAAAAAAAAATTTTTTTCCCCGGTTTTTTTTTAAAAAAAATTTTTTTTTAAAAACCCCCGGAAAAGAAAAATTTTTTAAAAAAAAAATTTAAAAAAAACCCGGCCCCAAAATTTTAAAAAAAAAAAAAAAATTTCCCCCCAAAAAAATTTTTTAAAAAAAAAAAGAAAAAAACCCTTTTTAAAAAAAATTTAATTTTTTTTTAAAAAAAAATTTTTAAAAAAAAATTAAAAAAAAAAAAAAAAACGGGGGGAAAAACCCCCCAAAAACCCCGGGGGAAAAAAAAACCCCTTTTTTAAATCTCCTTAATACTTATTTGATTACTTATTTGATTGCTTTCATACAATTTGACACCTTTTTGCTCCATGTTTTTGTCCATTCAGCAGATTATTGACGAATTGTCTTCCTTTTAGGATTATCTTAGTTTCTTCCTAAAAATTTGAATTGAAAAAACAAAAAGAACTCAATGATAAGCATTATCCGGAATACACAGTAACTATATTACAATTATCTAGAAGATAAAAAATTTAAAGCTGCTACGGCGTATTAGGGTTAGTATGATGAATGACTACCAAAATGGTTCCTTATCAAAATTTCATTATACAAGCCATTGTACACATTTCCTCAACAAGAGATTCTTTTCTAATTCACATTCAGTAAAAGTAAAAATAGCTACCATTTCAAGCAGTTTATACATGTCTATATATAGATCATTACTAATCAAAGCACTCGCTACCATATAGACGTGACTCTTAATTTCATTTACTCAATCTTTGTAGAAATAAAATCAGTATTGATTTAGTTGTATGTTACTAAGAGAAAGGCTTCATGTAATAGGTTTTAATGTTCCCCCAATTCAAATGCTACCCGACGCTGTAATACCAGCTTGATGTGCTACAACAGGTAATTTCTTTCTTTTGCCTTCTGCAGCACCATCGTCCGTATAGATAAAATGTTGGGCCATTTTGATTTGTTTAACCCTCTTTGTTTTGTAATACGTTAACGATCATCAACTTCTATTTGCAAGGAGGATGTGTAGATATGTCCATTCGTCCTTCAAAATCATTCAAGGTGCAGTATATATCTTTTCAGTTGAGGAGTTGAAGTAGATGTTTTTTTTTTTTTTTTTTTGGCGTTGCAAATCCTATGAGTCGTGCTTATTTTAATGGTCAACTTACTTGTATTAGCCGCTGGCAACACCTAACAAGGATGAAGTATTTTCTTAAAAGTCGATGAAGGTGTTATTTGAGAAATAACTGGAAATCTTTTGATAGGAATGTCAATCTGCCTGTTATCACATGGTACAAGTCATTACGTTATCAAAACATAATATGGTTAACTTTTCTGTTCACAACTACTAATTTCCTGCTGGAATCAAATTCACCCTGAATTCAAATCCAGATTTAAGTGTCCTATTATAGTGGAAGTATCCTATTATAATGGAACCATACTTTCACAACAGTCAGTTATTTCAATTTACATTTAAACAGGGATAAGATTAAAAAAAAAAAAAAACTGATGTACAGATTTTTTTTACATTAACTTTTTAAACTTAAAAATAAATTTTAATTTTATGCAATTTGTGCGGTAGATGAAATCAGGGAGCCCTAGCCAGCAGGTGCTAGCAACACAATCAACAATTCAGGATTCGTTTACTAGGTGAATGAATGAAGGCAACTGATAAATGAAATTGCCGCTGCCAATTCCCTTTCTTTTAGATCCAGAATTAAAAGGTTAAAAGTGATAAAACCTTATACTATTTACTAAAGTTGTTTGGCTTTAAATTTCCTCTTATTTTAACTGCATATTTTGTGGATTCTGCCTTCCTGAAATTTCTTCTAGATGTGACCAGGTAAAGGCTCAGGACAACTTAATAAATCCTTTTCATTAGATGGTAGATTCTGTGCTGTCACTTCATTCTGTTTCTCAAGCTTACTCTTTGGAGACCCAAACTTAATTACCTGTATTCTTCTTACTTTAATTTTGTGTAGCTTTCAAGGAAGGACATGTAGCTACATCTAGAGGAAAGTTTGTTGATAGAATTGCATGTGAGAGCAGGATTCTTAATCCGCCTGCTTTGTTTACCATTAAACTATATCTGCGTGATTCGATGTTCCTTCTTTTTTGCTGATTAGAGTTGTTCCTTTGTTAGGCATGAGATGAATTATCTAGTGAAAACATCTTGCAGATCAACTTCTTACTGCACCCAATCAACTTTCAATCCAGCAATAAGATATTATTGTTGCTATCCCCTCAACTGAGCTCTTATCAAGTAAAAATTAGTGATGGTATGTTGAAAAATCAGAACATAAAACGTTTTCTTACAAGCTCCGGATCAGCATCCACGGAAGCCATGTGCACAAAATGAGAACCGGGGATACTGTGATCGACTGTGGAAGTCGGTTTGCTATGTGATGCTATCTAATTTTTATACAGCATGGTCAAATTGTTCAAGAAAGATTCACGAGCTAGCTTTCTGGAAAAAGAAGTGGGAGTTCATCCAGCCAATGAGCTTAAGGGATTTAGAGACTGCAGTAAATTTGCAGGGAAGCAAAAGAGAGACACGGCTACTTGGTCTGTGCCGTTTGTGCATAGCTTAGATATTGGTGAAACCTGAAAATTTCAATCTGTCCACCATGCATCCTTGGTAGCAGTTGAATTTAGTTTTTGATAAAACTATGCACCTTTGCTAGCAGTTGAATTTAGTTTTTGAGAATACTGAAACTGGTGTAGAGACACAAATGATTGTACTTTCATTAAGTGATATTTGATTATAATACTTATCTGTGATCTTAGATAACTATATGTGAACTTTTTGTGGACGGACATGTCTCCACACAGGGCTATATTACCTAATTTTACTTGCTGACGTTGGGCCGTTGAATGTGACCAATATTTATATGCTTTGTGAGTGTTAAGTGGGACAATATTATATGGTATATGTTCACAAGTTCAAAAGTGATTAGAAGTTCTAAATTTGATTTTGTCGAAATACAAAACTAAACACAAACATGAATGAATAGGAGGTGGAAAAAGGTCTAATGTAAACTATGCTTCTTTTTTGAACTATTGAGAAGAACGAAGGACAAAGAATAGAACTTGAAATCTGCATATCGATCATGTTCGCGTTTCGGAACTTTAGCTATTAAAATGCATATTGTTTACTCTTTCACACTTTTATGATCTATTTGGTTTTGTAATACTCAAGTTTGTATATTGTTACTCAATTATTTGGTATTATAAAGCAAATGTTGATAGAATACACCATAAGATATGTTGAAGATTAGTAAGGTATCATTTTGTATAAGTAAAGATCTTTGTTCATGAAATAAACTTTTAATCCTATATAATTAAGATTTAAAACTAAAAGGTTTCCTTTTTAGAAGTTAAACTACAAGTCTTCATTTTCCTGATAACAATTGGTCTTTCTTGTGAGATTTAAATAAAATGACTAATATTGTTCCCAAGAAATTTTAATGTGATAGTGAAAAGAGATTAAGATCAAGAGCAGTATTCATATCTTTCTATTCAACAATCTGGATGAACTTTTTCTCTTATCCTGATAAGTAATTTTATGGATTCATATAACTTTAAGTATAGATTAGGTCGATTTTACCGATTTGAAAACCAAGTTGCATAAAAAAACAAAGTATTTATAATTAAGTACGTATTTTCAACTAAATTAGTCCATACTTTGTTGGGTCAAGAAGCTTGATTAATTAATTGAATAATTAATTGGCCTCCAATTGATTAATTAGACAAGTTTTGGTTATGATTGACATGAAAAGGCTATAAGTTAAATTAAATTGTTAGCCGTTATTTTTAGCTCAATGTTCAGCCCAAATTTCACCCAACCCAAATCAAAAGACCCGGCCCAATCTCTCATTTTTAATTCCCAAAAAAACAATTTACGCAAAAAAAATCAACAACCAAACGAACCCTAAGTCAACAGCTAATCAACGTCGTTTTCTCCTTCGACCTCTATGCACGCGAAAGCCATTTTCGGCTAAACATACAGCATTTTTGGTAAAGCTTTTATGGTTTTTGTTTGTTTTCCTTAATCTCTGATTTTCAATTTCTTTTGAGGAAAATATTCGAATCTTTTCAAATTAAATTGAGCGAATTTCACTTTGTGAAGAAGTCCCACATCGTTCAATTGGAACCCAAAATCAATAGAACCCCCCATTTCTCATTTCAGAGACACCACAAAATGGGTTTTTACATCCGTAAGAGTAGAAACACTTAGAAACTCGGCTAAGCCTTAAGTTTCGCGGAAGTTAAATTTTTGAAGTCTTTCGATTCGTCGATTTTGGGTGAAAGGTTGTTCGTCGACTCTCGTCGCCCCCTCGGCAATTCTCTTCCTCACCTTAGTTTTATATTTTGTGTATTTCAAATGCTTTAGATTAGATTAATTTAGCTTTGATTTGGCATGCTAAGTTACTGATTTGGTAGGATAATATCCTTCAAATTATTTTTTCAGTTTTGCTCATTTAGTACGCTGTTCAATTCCCTGCTCTGCTTTTATTTGTTAAAAATTTGATCTTAATATAGCATGATTAAGCCCAACGAGTTTAGATATTGAGTTTCCTTTTAAATTTCAATATGTATGCTAAGCATGAGTTCTTGTATTCTGTTACATTTAAGCATAATGATTTTAAGAACACATCTGATTTTAATAGATTGTGATGTGAGTTGTATGGTGGCTGCTTATTTCCAGTTCAAACTCCTGTTCCTTTCGCTTTGACATTAAATTTGAGGCTAACAACTGCTTGAGGTTCTGGTTCAGATATTAAACACTTGGACTTCTTTGTGTTATTTAGTTTTAAGTATGGACTATCTTTACTAATCTTTGGCTCAAATTTACATCAATCGAAGAAGCTCTAATCTGATCTGATCAAATGCCTTTGGGTAAACTTAACCAGTTTTGTTTTCTCAATTTGAGGGTAGCTGGCATTACTATTTCCTCATTCTTACATGATTTGAAGCTAGTCCAGCAGATGTCTTTTTCCTTGAAAAGAGAATTGTGTTCTTTTTCTGTGCTTTGCTGAATGTGCAGACAAGTTGAATATTAGCTTTCCAATCTTTGTTTTAGTTCAAAATGAGTCTGGAACCATGCTTTACTTATTTATCTGTAAGTAGCTATCAAGTGCTAGTCTCAGTTTGTTTGCTTTGTTGTAACAGTAGCTTGTCTACATTTGTGTATGAGATCTATAGCTTATCAAAGTTTGTCAAATATATTTTGTCTTTTCTGAATTCATCTGAACAATCTGTTAGTTAATATAACCCGGTATGTCTAAAATGATTAAGAATGTTACAATCACCCCCATTTCTGTTTGCTCCCTCCGGTCCCTCCTTGGGTATTCAGAATGAATAAAAGATATTTAATGGTGATATAAATTAGTTTTGTTGAGGACTCTGTATGTTTTTTTTACTTAGTTATGAGGTTAGAAATAGGATTGAATAGGATCAAGAACCTGCCTTAAGCAAATGTAATGTCTTACTTCTTTATTGGACATCCAGGCCTTAGCTAAAACTGATGTATGTTGGTGTGTGTAAAGAACAATATGTTTTTCCTAAGTAAGTTAACAAATGACTTCAGTGGTAAATTAACATTCCATGAGGCGTATAATTTCACTTCATAACAATCCTAACTCCTAAACTGATTCAAGTTCCATGAGGTGTATAATTTCACTTCATAACAATCCTCACTTCAGAAAAAATGATTCAAGTTGCTTTCAAAAACAGTTTTGGGCCTTGGCCCACTTAAACTTAATGAAAATAAAAGAAATCTTACTTGGGCCTGAGTTTGAGGAAAGAATTTAAAGGGATATGATTGACCTTCAATGAAAGTAAAAAATAGATAAATCTCATGACTTAGTAAAAGAGGGATATTTTTATAAATATTGTGTAATTTTCATGGAATATTTGCAAAGGCCATAACTCGAACATTGTAAAACTTATAAGGATTAAATGGGACATAACATTTGGGATTGAATTAGTTGAACTCTACTTAGGAGAAACCTTGAGTGCGTTTTTGGTCCAGAAAGTGAAATGATCATTTATACCTTACATACATTTTCCAAAAAAGATTCAGCTTTCTTCAAAAAGGGGAATTTTTGCCAAAAGGAGTTATGATATTGACATGACAGTTATGCAAGAAAGAGGATATTTTTAGCAAATAATCACAATTAATCACACTTGGAAGCTCGAAGATCAATCGTATTCTACGGATCCTTAATTTAGGGTGCTTAAAACCTTCCCTGAGAGATCACCAGAACCCTTACCTCGAACTCTGGTTTAAAAGGAATTTTTCTTTGTTTGATAAAATCTTTTTAACTCGATTTTCTTAGTTTACCAATAAATTAGGAGGTGACTCTAAAAATATAAAATTCGAATAGAGTCCACAACCTCTTAGTAGCTTTTATACACCTGCGCAAAAGTGAACCGTAACAGTGAGTACTTTTGATCTCCGTCAAATAGGATGAGGTTCTTAATGTCTGAATGAGAGAGGGGTTTTGGTGAAGGGGTGAAGATGTAGGAGGAAAGGTTGAAAGGTGGGGTCTTGGAGGTGAAAAACAAATGTAATTTTGGAAGCAAAGTTGTCACGCCCCGAACCATGGCCTGGGCGAAACACGGCACTCGGTGCCTTACTGCATGTGACCGAGCGAATCACATGGCTTGCTGAATCATCATGAGGCATAACATGAGCGGAATATAACGTGAATGCATGATGTGCCTTTATAAAATGTAGTAAGTCATAATACTTAATAAAAATACTTGTTTAAACAAGAGTGCGGAAATAACATGAATGAGCCAAAATGGCTATACGACTCCGAATGTCTGACATCACATAACTGACTTGTCTAGTTTATGAAACCTCTATCATGAGTCTGACTGGAAAACATACTTACTGGGACAAGGCCCCCAGCATACCTTTAGATGCAAAACTAATTAAAGAATGACAATGTCTAAACCTCGAATGAGATGGGGCTCACCATAAGTTCGGGTACGTGCGGATCCTAACGAGCGCAGGCGTCGTCCCAGTAAATCCGTACCGCATCGTGAAATGCGAGCCCCGGCACATAAAAGGGACGTCGACATCAATGTAATGTGTATGTAAAGCAACCGAAAGAAATAACATGGGACATGGAATAACGTGATAAGAATCGAAATCGAAACTCCGGACATGAACATGAATACATGAGTATGAACATGGATACATATATAAATAACATACGTAAAACATGATAAGTAGGGAGAGCATTTCATAAACCGACCATGTGATATCACCACGTGGGTACGTGAAGTCTGGTACCTCGTCGGACCAGCAGAGCCCCCATACCTTGCCAAGGTATGAGGTGGTAACGTGCCTGATGGATCCATTCAGTGTAAAATTAATGTATCGTCCTAACTGGGCTGAGCGATCCTTGTCCTACGGTGGCTACGTAGTTTCAGGCTATCTGAGTCTTCTCGGTAATTTGTGCAACTCCCAAAAACATGAACATAATATACTTGGCTAAGAAGCCCATGATTTTCGTGAATTAACTTGTACTTGTCTTGTAATCATGATTTCACGAAATAACTTGTAAACATGATTTCATGAAATAACTTATAAACATGGTTTCATGAAATAACTTATAAACATGGTTTCATGAAATAACTTATAAACATGGTTTCATGAAATAACTTGTATTTAGCATGTATGTATCTTGAGTCATGGCATGAACATAGTTATAAAATATAATTGCATGAAAACTTGTAGACATGTAGGATATTCATGAAATAAGCATTTTTATTTAAAAACATGCATGCAAGAACACATGGAATACAAGATATGGGTTTTCATGGATTACAGACAGATTCTCAATAATCATAATGAGTATCAAGAACACAATGATAGAATAATAACAACTCAAACATAATATAGTCATAGACATGGACCTAGGGTTATCATGAGCATAGTATAGAATAGAAACCCTAGTTTTGTAAAGTTTCATACTTTATGGATTAGGGGGCGTGGGGAAGAACAATGATATTCCCACACGTAGATAATAACTCTACATACCTTAGTCGCTCCAAAACTTGAATTAAAGACTCGAGCTTTGAAGAGGATTTCCAAAATCTTGAATTCTTGAACCTTGAGATGAGTTTTCTTGAAAACCCTAGTTTTAGGAATGATGATTTCTTGTTTAGATTACAAGGATATGTATTAGAATTGACTTGGAATAATTAGAGTAGGCTTACATTGGTGTTCTTGATGATGGAAGAGGATAGGAGGTCGTTCTAGGGCTTGAAGGAATGAAAAATAATGATTTGAACTGATATGGACGAATATATAGTGTTCTGGAAAATTGAATTTTACGTCCAAAGAAAGTCTTGTCCGTATTTTGAAAGACGGGCCGTATTTTGAAATACGGTCCGTATTCCGTATGGACTACACTGCCTCTCTTCAGTAAAATGGTCATAACTCTTTACAGAGATGTCCGTTTGACCCCCATAATATACCGTTGAAAAGGTATTTCAAAGCTCTACAACTTTTATGGAGGAAGTTTTCTCAAATTCCAAATACATTTTGAAATACGGGCCATATTTTGAAATACGGTCCGTATTTAACAATGTAACATCCAAATGCCAAATTCCAGAATGCTCAGAAATCCTTGGTACCAGTTTACGTTTTGAAATACGGGCCGTATGTCTCTGAAATACAGTCCGTATTTAACAATGTAACATCCAAATGCCAAATTCGAGAATGCTCAGAAATCCTTGGTACCAGTTTACGACTTGAATTACGGCCCGTATACTGAAATACGGTCACTGTTCATGGGCGTAAAACCCCATCTTACAACTGAACAGGGAAATTTCAATTCTTACATCCTTTATCTGATTTTCTAAGTCTAGAATCATGGTCAAAGCTTAGGTTAAAGATACGAGGTGTTACAAAAGTGTTGTGTGGTTCTTGTGAAGATCAAGAGCATTGAAGCTTTTGAGGGGGAAAATATTTGATGACTTAGATTTTTCAGTTGCAATTTGAGGTTTTCAACTTAGTGGAATGGACTATATGTGGTCAATGAAGAGTTTTTAGCCAAAATTGTCCCATATCTGTTAAAGTAGTCTATTACAGTCCTTAAAATATAACTTTGAGTCTTTTTTGTCTCTTGAGTTTTGAAGTGAATTTTTTTTGTCTAACTAACAGGATGAACTTAAGAACTAACAGAGATGAACAAAAAACACGGAAAAAATCAATCGACAAAACCGATTGACTTTCGGAACAGCCGGAAAACTTTGAGCTTTTATTTTTTCCAGTTTTTTGGCACAAAAAGGAATTAGCTTGGTGGGTTTTATAAAAAAAAACATAAGATAATTTGAGATCAAAGCGATCGAGTTGGTCGGGTTTTACGTCAGTTCGAAAGTCGATCAATTTTTTTCGATCGACTTTTGCTATATTTTTTGATAGTCACTGTCTGTTTTTTGGCCCATTCCGTTAGTTGGACCAAAGATTCTTCACTTTAGTAAACTTAAGGGACTAAAGACGCTCAAGATTATATTTGCAAGACCATAATAGACCTACTCTCATAAATAAGGAATAATTTTGACTAAAAACCGTCTACGAATTTGGGGTTAAAGTCCTTCCAAATGGGGGGTTAACAAAAAGAAACTGGGGTTGAAGTGTTTAATTATTGTGGCAAGCTGTGAAGAGGAAAGATGGTAGAGCGACGACGTTTTGGAGAAGGTTATGGAACTTGCCATAGTGATAATGGAAAGGATGAGGTTCTTTATGTGTGATTGAGAAAGGGGTTTTTGTGGGATTTTGGTGAATTGGTGAAGACAATGGAGGAAAGGTTGAAAGGTGGAGTCTTGGAAGTGAAAAAATGTAATCTTGGAAGCAAAGTGTTGTGTGGTGGCTACGTTGATTCTTCTGAGAATCAAGAGCACTGAAGCTTCGAGGGTGAAGTTCAAATGACTCTGATTTTTCAGTTCTAGTTTGAGGTTTTGATTTTTTTAGTTCTAGTTGAGGTTTTCAGTTTGGTAGGAGAAAATTACGAAAATGGTCTCTTATCTTTAGAAGTAGGTTCAAAATAGTCTCTTAAGTATCAACCTACCAGTATTGGTCTTTTAAGTTTACCAAAAGTGAGCATTTTTTATCACCGTCAAATAGGATGAGGTTCTTGATGTCTGAATGAAGAGGGGTTTTGTGGGGTTTTTGGTGAAGGGTGAGTATGAAGGATAAAAGGTTGAAAGTTGGAGTCTTGGAAGTGAAAAAAGTATAATCTTGGTAGTAAAGGGCAGTGGTTCTTCTGAGAGCCCAGAGCATTAAAGTGACTTTTGAATTTTTTCAGTTTTAATTTGAGGGTTTCAGCTTAGTGGAACTGGACTATGGATGTGGGTGTCAATCCCCGAACCATAGCCTGTGCGTAACACGACACTCGGTACCTTGCTGCATGTGACTGAGGTAATCACATGGTTTGCTGAATCAACATGGGGCATGAACTGATGCGGAATATAATATAAACATGGATAGTCTGAATAACATAAGTAATCATACATACTAATAAAAATATTGTTTAAACATGATGTGGAAATAGTCTGAAAATATAATAAGTACTGGGCCAATGCTGGCTATACGACTCTGAACATTTGACATGGCATAACTGAACTAGTCTAGTCTATAAAACCTCTGACATGAGTCTGATTGCTAAACTGTTTACCGGGACAAGGCAAACCTTAATTGCATAACTGACATGAAATAAATAAAGATAACACCCCGAATGGAATGAGGCTCACCAATAGCTGCTACGGGCAAAGTCCTAACTAGCTGATCCGTCGTCCTGTAAATCTGCATTATGAAATGCAGGCCCCAAGCAATAGAATGGGTCGTCAGTACACTTGAATTGTACTGGTATGTAAAATAACTGAATTAAATAAACATGGCACATGGAATAATAGAACTGAAACTGTATCTGTATCTGTAAGCTGAACATGAACATGAGTATCTTCTGACATGAATATATAAACCTGTTAAGTGGGAGAGCCTTAGTATAACCGACATATAATCACCTCATGAGCACGAGCTGTTTGATCTCTGACCGATCAACTAAGCCATCTCTTACCTTGTTGGGGTACGAGACATGAACATGACATGAATGGATCTAATAACCCGCAATGGGTAAACATGAAAGAATCGTCCTAAATGGGCAGAGTGACCTTTATCCTACGTTAGCATACGTAGTTTCAAGCTGTCTGAACCTTCTCAGTAATCTGTGCAACTCCCAATTCGTGAGTGTATTATAACAGGAAGATCGATATATAGTATAACTTGTATGAAAAAATGGAAGCATGTAGAAATTCATGAAAATAAGCATAATAGTTCATATCTTGTATTTAAGAACCCATGGAATGTAAGACATGGGTATTCATGGATTACGGACGGATTCTCAACAACCAAAATGGAACATCAAGAATACAATGACAAATTAGTAATACAAACATGGTATAACATGATACTTGTAACTCAAGGTTATCATGAATTTATAATAGAAATCATAGGTTTATGGAACTTCGTGTTTTCATGGATGAACGTGGCGTGAGGAAGAATAATGATGTTCCCACACGTAGATAGAAACCCTACATACCTTAATCGCTTCAAAACTTGTAACAATGGTCTGAACTTGGAGAAGAAATCCAAAAGCTTGAACCTTAACTCTTTGAGATGAGTTTTTTGAAAACCCTAGGTTAGAAACAATGAATTTCTATTTAGAATTCATGGATATATGTTAGAATTCACTTGGAATGTTTGGAATAGGCCTGCCTTGATGAATTTCAAAGGTGGGAGGAGAGAACATTTGTGCTAGGGCTTGAGAGTATGAAAAACTGAATAAAAGACTGAGCCGACAAATTTATAGTGTTCTGCTGTCGGGACAAATTAAGGTCCCTTTTTACGGTCTGTATAATATTTACGATCGTAAAAAGTGTCCGTAAATTGGTAACATTGCTTCAGTATTTCCTGTCCATATTTACGACTTGAAGTACGGTCCGTAATTATTATGCGGTCTCAAATACGGCCCGTACTTAGAAGTACGATCAGTATAATTTGAAAGTATTTTACTTGGCAATTTTCAGTAGCTCAAGATTTTCCATGCACAGATACGGACCACAAGTACAGTCCGTATTAATTTTACGGAGGGAAGTATGGACCGTAAAAGTTATACGGTCCGTATAAATTGGGCGTAAAATTGGAACTTCACTGAACTGAAACGGATTTAATTCTAACACTCCCTGCCTGGTTTCCTAAGTCCTAAGTCATGAACATAGCTTGGTTTAAAGGTACGAGGTGTTATCATGGGTTTGAAATTGTTATTATTAGATTTAAAGCTGAGGTTTCTTAATACCAATTAATTTGTCCATAAATGAAAATTTAGGGGGTTTTCTCCCGTGATTTCTCACTGGATATCACATTTAAACTCCAACTAATTTGAATCTGCACCGCGTAATTGGTTTACCACTAAAAAGTGATTTTAGGATTCTCAATTAAATTTGTTATGAAATAGGGTTAAAGACAAGAGAATTATATCCAATTACAAACTCTTTTAATAGCTCTGGTTAGAGTCTGGTGACTATAAATGATGCTGATGACAAGAGAAAATGGATCGTTGGAAGAAAAAATAAAATATACGTAAAAGACTCAAGGATGGATTGTGTGTCTAGTGCGAAGCATTTTGACTTACCTATTCCGAACTCTAATATCTCCCTCGAGGTGCAACTTGAACCTATTCATCCGCAGGGTGTGTGTCCCCACATGGCACCTTCGCATGAACCTATTCATCCACAGGGTGTGTGTCTCCACATGGCACCTTCGCATGACTCAACCTATCTGCTCGAATTTTCCCCTATACAGTTAGGTCTTTTTCAGTTTGGGATGTCGATGCGAGAGAGGAAAGTGAGATTAGGATAAGTTAATTTGGATTGGTGCAACTACTTTGTGTAGGTAAGGCTATTATTTTCAAAGGGTCAGTTATTATACTGTGTATTAATGTACACTAAATATTTACATCAAATTAAATTAAATAGTTAATTAGGATGAAAAATCAAAGTAGAACGTGAAAAACTTATGACCTTTTACTCATAGAATGAGAAAATTTTACAAGCAATACATAGCGAATGTCGTTGAATATATAGCCATCACTTGACCGACCATAACATTAATCATAAGGATACTTGACTAAATTGTCCTTATTTTTTCTTAAATAAATAATTAAGGATTATATATGCTTTTTGAAATAGAAACTAGTGTAGTGCTACTTCAACAAAAGCTTTGCCTTTCCTTTTGGTTCATAAGTTGGCCTTTTCTTATTTCATGGGATTGCCAACATTTTCTTTTTGGTTCATAATTTAGCTTAGCTAGGTGAATAGTCTCAACAATATTGGTTCATAATTTATATAATTGAGGTGAATACTATTTGTTTTGCAATAAGAAAACCATAGATCTCGGTGTGCTCTACTAACATCTTATTCCTTCAAAAAAGAAAAGACAAAAACAAAACAAAACAAAAGCATTTGATTCTTAATTAAAGTAAATATATGCCTTTATTAACTTTAAATAAAGCACCCAAATATAAGACACTTTAACATTTATTCCTTACTATAGAAAGAAGGCTTGTATTTGGTTCATAATTTATATAATTGAGGGTAGACTGTTCATGATGCTTTAGTTTTGTACGTGGAACACCAAAAAGAAATCAAAATGGAAAACAAAAAAAAGGTGAATACTATTTGTTTTGGAATAAGAAAACCATAGATCTCGATGTGCTCTACTAACATCTTATTCCTTCAAAAAAGAAAAGACAAAAACAAAACAAAACAAAAGCATTTGATTCTTAATTAAAGTAAATATATGCCTTTATTAACTTTAAATAAAGCACCCAAATATAAGACACTTTAACATTTATTCCTTAATATAGAAAGAAGGCTTGTATATTCCTTCATAATAATCCTTTAAGAGTGCTGCATCCCTCATGAAACCATTGTCCAACATCTCAGCAGCAACAGCTCCTTATCCTAATACTGGTACGAAATGTATTAATTCTTCTATATCAGTAATATCATTTTATTACTCTTCATTAAGATTAAATATTGTAAGCCTCTTGTAGTTAGCAATGAGCCTGTTATTTTCTTCTTCTTTTTTTCTGATTTGTGTAGACCATCTTTTAAGCACTCACTTGTGATAAAGCGCTCTTATATCTATAGGAAGGGTGTGCTTCGATGTTAGGATATTCATCCACCATGATGGAACACTTGTCCACATATTACTCCTCCATTTCAAAATAAGTGTCGTTTTAGCAAATAAAATTAGTCCTAAAATAAGTGCCGCTTTAGAAATTCAAAACAAAAATAGTAATTTTTTTCCAACTATACCTTTATGTTAAAAAATTACTTCTTCTTAATAATGCTCAATTCTGAAGAAACATCTACTACATAAATTGGGGTAACTAAACTATACCTTGTTGTTTTTCTTAATGGTGGTGAAATGAGCTAAAGCAACACTTACTTGAAACGGAGGGAGTATGATTTAATGTAAACTGACAATATAATGGCTTTTAATATATTAGTATAATCTATCACAGGATAGCATGTTCATTATTCATTAATGTCCGATTTAATATGCACCGATAGTGCAAAGAATTTTACATCTTCAATATTAATATAACATGTTATAGCAGGTAAATTACCATTCGTTTTAAATTCCCAATAAATGCTTATCGGATAGATTTACCTGTCGTTACCTTTTAAGTGACTTGATAGTGTAAAATTATCTTATATTGTCAGTGGATAATACTTAAACTCATTAGTGTTTTATCATACAAATTTACTTGTAGTAACCTTATAATTACTTACTTGATTATGTAAATACTTTTATAATGTGTGTGCATAGAACTAAACTCCATAGAACTAAACTCAACTAACTTATGTTGCCTGTTCAATGAGGAAAGTATAAGGAAATGACCTCACAATCTGGCGGAATGATGGACATCACAACTTCAGGACTAAAAGCTACATCAAGAAGGCGTCAAATACCAAAGGTTCCATTAGTCATGAGAATTGACAATCAAAAAAGTGATGACTATGATCCTAAAGTAGTTTCATTGGGACCTTACCACCATGGAAAACCAGAACTCAATTTTGTTGAAGATTTCAAGCCCAAGGCTCTACAAATGTTCATTCATGGAAGTAACAAAGACCAAGATTTCTTCCTTGAAAAAATTCTAGGGGAGATTGATGATTTTAGAAGTTGTTACCTCGAAGAATTCGCTAATAAGTATGATGACTCTGAATTTGCCAGAATGATGCTCCTCGACGCGTGTTTCATACTAAATGATATCGAGATTTCAACAAATTCGACACCAAATTCCGCCTCTAAACAAATCGATACCATTAAGCACCTTGGCATCGCAATTTATTTGATCACTAGACGTGACCTATATTTGCTCGAAAATCAGGTATGAATGGTAGAGACATATAGGCTCAAGGATGATCAATTGAACCCCTTTTATAGATCAAACTACTAAAAATGCGCAAATTTCCAATGAATATTTCCAAGTGGAGGTCCATCCGAAACTTTTCCGGCTGACTTTCCGTTGGAAATATCATATTTACATTTTTATACATATATACTAAATCTTCACCTTTCAGGTACCTTTTCACGTTCTCAAGCTCTTGGTTAAGTTGAGATACAGTGGTGAGCAATGTAGTGCATTTGAAGAGAATCTGAAAAGCTATTGTTCTCAAATGTTCTTCGGTAAGCAAGAGGACAACATGCAAGAAAATTCGATGGAGACAGAACCCCCTCACCTTCTTGAATTTTTTCGAAGGGTACTTGTTCATGGTAGCTACGATGAAGCTAATGTCAAACAATCACGATGTTTTGATTTCATCTTCGATCGTTGGAGAAAAAATCATTTACTACACAAATCGGCATTGGGCACAAATGTGTTCCGCTCAGTCATGGATTTGAAATCAAAAGGGATTCACTTTAGGCCTAGTGGAATTGATTCTTTTAAAGGTGTGAGATTTACGTCTCACTATTACTATGCAAATCTCAAACTCCCATGTTGGTATGTTTCAACATACACTAAAGTATTTTTCATGAACATGATAGCTTATGAATTGTGCCCAAATGGTCCTATTGATAGAGCTGTTGTGTCATACATAAATTTCATGAAATCTCTTGTGATTTCACCAAATGATGTGAAAGAATTGAGACA
>NC_081347.1:66421233-66447403 GCF_029784015.1 Lycium ferocissimum
TCGAGTGTCACCGCCACCTATTATTGAAAATAAATGTGCTTGGTCCATGAAAAAGAATCAAACCTGCATGTGAGGGGGCGTGTTGAAGATATAATGTAAGTAAATAGAAGTGTGTATTCTCTAACAACTTAAGCTTTTAAATGAGATGGTCACACAATTCAATTAGTATTAGCTGTCACATTCTCTCCGGGGCTGGATGCCAGAAGCAGAAAGACGGAATCTTTGTTGTAAAGTTATTGAATCTCTATTCTGGGTGGCTAATAATAGGAAGAGGGAATAATTTATAGTTGCTTTAAGAAATGGGTGATCCTTATTTGTGTTTGGTAAGTGAAAATGGATATGTTTTTTGCAAAGAGGTGTTAAATTTTCATTGTGGATGGTTAAATTGGAGAGAGATATGATAATTAAGAGCTGTTTCACTTTTTTACTCCAGTAATATAAAATCCTCAATGCAGAAAGAACTAATCTTTATAGTTGTTATTTAGTGTCTTTAGGCAAGTAATTCATGGTTGTTTTGATTTAGTTGTACCAGACAGAACTGAAAGCGGTGTACTCTGATCTTATAGGACAGAGATACAGCTCTAATACTTCGTGTATGGGAAATATAGTGAAATATAGTGAGGCGGGTCATTAATGGCTTGGCTTCTATTTTGCCAAGTGGTTTGGTAGACAGTTTGAATTTAGTAAGGGCACTTTTGTGGTCGGAATTCGGACAATGTTCAGTAGATTATGTTATGTTATGCTCCTCCGTATTTATTGAGTTTCAGATAATTTTAGTTCTGATTCATATTATGCATGCAGGTGCTTTGAAGCTTAAAAACAAGGTGTCCTTTTCATATCGGGTGATACCACTGAAACTCCCTGAAGGAGAAGTAAATGTTTGTCCTTTGAAATATAATGAATATATCCCATGTCATGACACGTCTTACATTAAGGAGCTAATGCCAAAACTAGATCTTTCAAGGAAAGAAGAGCTGGAGAGGCATTGTCCTCCACTTGAGAGGCGTTTGTTTTGTTTGGTGCCACCTCCAACAGATTATAAGATACCAATAAGGTGGCCTATTAGAAGGGACTATGTGTGGCGGAGCAATGTGAACCATACACGTCTTGCGGAGGTAAAAGGTGGACAAAATTGGGTGCACGAGAAGGATCAACTTTGGTGGTTTCCACGTGGTGGAACTCATTTCAAGCATGGGGCTTCTGAGTATATTGAGAGGTATGCATGGTCTCTTTTGTCTTTCACGTTCCCACCTGTCAGTCTTGAAGTTGCAGCTTGTTGAGAATTCATTTTTTTCTGTCAAGAGCATGAAATTTATGATGCCTTTCCTCTGCCTAGATGGAGCCAGGATTTCAACTTTATGGGTTCTGAGTTTTAGAACGATGACTTCAAGTGGTAATAACTGGGTTCTATTTAATGAATTTCTTAACACAAATACACCCTTTGAGCAAAAGCTACTGGGTTAGGCCGAACCCGTATCCTGGATTCTAGCTCCGCCTCGGCTAAGCATTGGTAGGTAGAGTTACTTGGTCTTGGTACATGTACTGGTGTAGGAAGATGCAGTACCTAGTGTAACAGTCATGGTAAAAAAGTATTAACTATATCTGAAGAAGAGTGTCCCGTTTCACTTGCCCAGACCCAAAAAAAAATAAAAAAAAATCATCTTTGTTTAAATGTTTCAAAAATGAACCAACACTCTTTTAAAATGAAAAGTGCAACGTTCATATCTTATCTTCGCCTTTTGTTTTCTTGATGATATTTGTTTATAGACCCCATCCGAATCCGGATAGAACCCATTTTACTTTACCTATTTGAAAGTTGTTTACAGACTCCATTCGTATCCGCATAGAACCCCTTTTTTTTTACATATTTGAAAGTTGCTTACAGACGCCATCCAAATCTGCCACTGAAGATATTCATCTATTTCTTCTTAGGTTTGAGTTAGTATCAATCTTGTGTCTACCCATGTTTTTAAGTATCTCATTTATTTAGTCATTTATTCGGTGCAGGTTAGGAAATATGACAATTAATAAGAGAGGTGACTTACGATCTGCAAGGGTATTTCAAGTGCTTGATGTTGGTTGTGGAGTTGCCAGTTTCTCTGCCTATCTTCTTCCTTTAAGTATAGCAACAATGTCCATTGCTCCAAAAGATGGTCATGAGAACTAAATTCAGTTTTCTTTGGAACGAGGAATTGGTGCTACAACATCTGCTTTAGCAACAAAGCAGCTGCCGTATCCTAGCAACTCTTTTGAGATGGTGCATTGTTCCAGATGTCGAGTGGATTGGCATGAAAATGGTGAGCGTTGCATTCATTATATAGGAAAAGCTTAAACTTCAATGTTTTGCTGCTAGATGTCATCGTTTGGGATAAACTCTGGAGACTTTTATTGAATATTTGGCTTTCTATTTGCTGCATATTCATTACTGAAACGACATTTAGATTCTCAAAAATCTGTACTTTTGGAATTTGGTATCATGTCAAAACAAAGCTAACTTACAGTCCACAAAACAAGCCACGTGAGGTTAATTCTCTATAATTGATTATGGACATCAAAAAGGGGCCTTTTACTTATATCAGGTCCGCGTAACTCAGATATGTAGCACTCTTTGGATTTGTTATCTCTAGAAACCTGAATTTTACAAGCTGCTGTGGTTCTGCTGTATAGAAATTTTTTTCCACCCTTAGAGCCGTCTTTCTACTGCTTTTTATGTTAAACAGTAAGATTTTTGTAAAAATAAATAAAATAGTAAGAAAGGTTCGAATAGAAATACTCAAATACATGATTGTTGTGCCCTCCAGGCTAGTTAGGTTCTTCTCTTTTCTAGAGGCAGCAATTATACTGAACAGCCTACATGAGAGTTCCTTCGTAGACTTGCGTGTCATGTACACATGGTAGATTTTGATTTGAATAAAGAGGTACATGTTTTCATTTGTTTTTCCGGGTGTTGCTGCAGATGGTATTCTGCTCAAAGAAGTGAACCGCCTATTAAGATCAGATGGATACTTTGTCTATTCGGCTCCACCAGCTTATAGAAAGGATAAGGATTTTCCAGAGATATGGGAAAAACTAGTAAATCTTACTTCTGGAATGTGCTGGAAGCTCAATAGCTCATTGCTCGGGAAGTTCAAACAGCAATTTGGATTAAGCAAGAAAATAATTCGTGTCTCCAGCATAATGCAGAGGAGAAACTTGTAGACATATGTGATTCTCAGGATGATTTTAAACTATCATGGAAAACACCTTTGAGAAACTGTGTTACCCTAAGTGACACATCTTCTAATACAAAGAAACTACCGCCTCGACCACAACGTCTCTCAGAGTATTCACAGAGTCTTAGTCAGCTAGGTTTGTGAATTCTATTCCTTGGTACAGTTATATTGATTATCCTGTTGCCAAATTGTTTAGTTTTGGCAACAACCTTAAAATGGTTGAAAATGATATGAAGTTATTATATTCTGTCAAATTAGTCTTTTAAAAAAGCCCTTCAGATTAATAATAATGAGTGAAGAAAACACCCTATCTTCATTTAATCTTAGGGGCAGCAATTATGATTTTAGCATTACCTTTTATTTTAACACACTTGTGATTGTTTTCCTCTAAGGTCTATGGTACCATAAAGTTTAGTACAAAAAGTTAAAATTTTCACAAAATTCTTATTCATGATCATGTATTTTGGTAAACGAAAGTAATAGATCAACTACATGTGGTTCGGAAGACAGACTAAGCTGCTGGACTCCCGATTCACAACTTTGAAACCCTTTTCTTGGTAACGTTTGAACATTTAAACATCGGGCTCCTGATTTCACAACTTTGAAGTTTTTCTTTTAACATCTGTAAAATTATTTGAGTAATTCCTTTTAACTTTCTTTTGGGGAAAGAATGTTATTTAAACTTGTTCTTGAGTTGCTAAAGTATTCCAAAATTGAAAGCAGTTTTGAGCTTCAGTTTCCATGTATATTTTCTCAGTATATAACGGTTTCTTGAACCTGAAACACTGCACTCAATGTGTTCGGCAGTCACTGTTTGTTCTTGCGCTCATCCAGATTGCTTCTTCTAGTTCTTGGCATTGTCTGTATTTTTTGCAAGCAAAAGTTTGACATTGTAATCTGTAAAATTTTATTATTTCCTTTTCATTTTCCTCAAAATGTTATCTCGAAATGAACTGGAAGCTTTTTGTGTATTGAGCATTCATCTTTGAGAAACGATCATTAGGCATGACATGTTATAATCTGTTCGCCTGCAGGCATTGATCGTGAAAAGTTCTTAGCGGATACAATCTATTGGCAAGATCAAGTTCGGCATTACTGGAGACTGATGGACGTAGAGCAGAAAGAAATACGTAATGTAATGGACATGAGTGCTTCCCTTGGTGGATTTGCAGTCGCCCTCAGTACATGGCCCGTCTGGGTGATGAATGTAGTTCCTGTAACAATGAACAACACCCTTTCTGCCGTTTATGATAGGGGTCTTATAGGCACTTTTCATGACTGGTACAGTGTTATTAATTACTTATAAAGTTCTGCTTTGATTAAAAGGTGCCATAACGATCTGTACTGGTATTTGTAGGTGTGAGCCATTCTCAACATATCCACGCTCTTATGATTTGTTGCATGCCAATAATCTTCTCTCTCACTATAAAGGTTGTGAAGAAGGTTGTTTGCTTGAGGATATTATGCTGGAAATGGATCGTATCCTACGACCTCGGGTAAGCATATTTTTCGTTCAGACTTTGATGCTTGTGAGACTACAAAATGTCGATCAATTCATAATATTTTGCTCCTCGTTATGGTCGCAGTAGATTCTCTTTGGTCCGTAAGAATTCGAAGAAATAGCTATATCCTGGACGAATTATCAACATTTTCCATTTCCATGTAAAAATAATATGTGAACCAAAATACTCCCCCTCCTGCTGTACTCATATTCATATTGAAGATGGTATTGGAGTAGAATTAACAGCTATAAGTTGGATTCTTACAGCAAACTTGGTCTTTTGTCCCGAATTGCTGTAAAAGCTTCTTGATGAAGTTTTACATTAAAATAACTACTGCATGTTTTTCGTTCGAACTAATAATATTCGGATGAAACTGTATGAACGTTGGTGTTACACCTCGCATTTTCATACGTTGAGTTTCGCCGAATGCTAGTTGTCCTAGTCTTGGGAGGTAGGACAAATTTTTTAAGGTCATGAGGATAGATATGTCCATCTTGGGTATATAATGGAGTAAAACCATGTTTAGTAAGCCTTGGGAAGGTTTAAGACTCGTCGTATCATCGGAGTTAAGTTTCGGCGAAAGTTTGGCAAAGTATCACACTATGGCACAATATGTGGCGCAACATGCTAGCAAAGAAAGCACGCTTTGCGGTTACGCAATTGCTTAGCAAAGTGTGACAGTAAAATTTTGTGATTTTGCGAGGTCTGCGACACAACATGCGTTTAGCAAAGCACGCTTTGCGCCTAACAAAGCTCGTAGCATGTTGTGTCGGTCCAGAATTTTCTAGACCACTATAAATAGCCCAAATTCGACCCTAACTCATTATTTTACCATTTTTTGACCTAGAAATCTCTAGAAACTCTCTCAACAAGTTCTCTTATGATCTAAGACCAAAATCAAGGGCAAACCAAGTGATTCTAACATGAAGAATTCTATGATCACCATTAGATTGTTCTTCCTCTTGTGGTGTTGAATTTGGAAAATTCTTGGAGGTGGAGGAATTTCGAGTTTAGAGTGATCCTTGTGATTGAAGGTAAGATTATCACTCCATCTTCATGTTTATAGTATTATTTGGCATTTACATAACTTGGGTGAAGGAGAAATTGTGAAAGTAAGGTTTAAGTTGTGCTAGAACTTGTTCTTAGCTATGCTGAGTATGAATTGTTCTAGACTTGGTATGGTTGTGATGTTGTTGGGCTGGTTTGCACAAATAAAGTTGTAATATGAAGTTGTTGGATTGCTAAGTAAGTTGTGAAGATGGAAAGGGAACTAGTATAGAATTGAGGGAAACAAGCTACATGAATCTCATACACATGAAATGTTTGACAAAATGTCTTAATGAGTTCTGTTATAAGTTATGAACCCATCGTTGATGCGGATACTTCGTTTAATGTAGATAATCATTTATAGAGTGCACGAGGACTCGAGGGATCCGTATACTAAGGAGACGAGGTATGTAAGGCTTACCTCCTTCTTTCAAATGCATGATTCTGATATCGAAATTCTTTGTAAATTTCCATAACCCTCTAATGTCACAACGTGTCGAAAGCTAATAAGTCTTGGTGTTTCTTACAAGAAGAAGACGATATATGTTTATGATGATGACGATCCCATTGTATAATATCATTGACGTATTCATTGTTTGTTATCTCACCTTATGACTCTAGTTCCACCAAGGTGAGACTTAGTGATGAAAAGTGTCCCATAATATAATCGAAGGATACGACCTTATGTCACTCCGATGTAACTGTAACAATTGTTTAAGTTCTTCCATATGTTTCTATGGTATATATATATATATATATATATATATATATATATATATATATATATATATATATATATATATATATACATACATACATTAATGAATATATGGATATGCATGTATGGGATATGGGGAAAAGGAAGAGGCGTTATATATGCATAACCACCTGATCAGTTGGCACACTATGATACCGTCGCGGACGCGGGATATATGGATAAATGTATCGGGCCGTTCGTTCCGCGGCAATGTATATATATATATATATATATATATATATATATATGATGTTGATATGACATATGGAACGGGCCGTACGTTCCACAGCAACATATATACGTATATGGAGATAAATAAGTATAATGAGAACATGATATATATGGATCGGGCTGCACGTTCCGCAGCAATAGTATAAAAACATATATGTATGTATGGAAGTGCTAAAGGAAATTACATGTGTGTTCCTTCTAAAAAGGCAGCCAGTACAGGTCATCTATCTACTTTCTATTTCCTTATTTCTTATTCCTATCATTGGTATTACTCATGCCTTACATACTCGGTAGAGACTTTGCTCGTCGACGTCCTTTCTTTATGGACGCCGTATTCATGCCCATTGGTAGACGGGGAGACGACCTAGCTTCCAGGGCCGGATCGGCTTGCACGAGCACTTCCATATTCGGAGGTGCAGTTTCTGATATATTCTTTTGTGTACATACTGGGATATGGCGGGGTCTGTCGTCCTATCTTTATGACTTCAGTATTCCAGTTAGAGGCTCGTAGGTACTTGTGTGTGGGTAGTAGATGTTATGTGACTCTTAATGTATATTTTTTGTATATTATTCTTTTGTTGCCGTGGGGCTTATGTATATATATGTAAATGTACGTGTTTTGAAGAATAGTTTGTGATCAGGTAATGATAAGCATCACCATGGAGACGATATGTGTACCGAATGGGCAGGTTAATGGTATGACGAACGGTGCTTGGTGGTTAGCTCCGGGTATCCGCCATGCCCTCTGGCCGGGTCGTGACAAAAGTGGTATCAGAGCAGTTCTGTCCCAGAGTGTGTCTACCAGTCGTGTCTAGTAGAATCTCGTTTATGGGTGTGAAGCGCGCCACACTTATAAACGGGAGGCTGCAGGGCATTTAGGAATAATGACTATCTTTCTTTTCATAGATCGTGCGATAGAGCTAGGTTATAAGATTTCCTTCCTCCTAACTGTGCTTTATGATTTCAGCGATGCCGCCAAGGAAGAAGCAAATCCGCACGATATTAAATGCCGCTGGGGAAGGCACCAGTCGGGAATCCCCAGCCGAGTTAGGACATAATGAGGCTGAGAGTGCTACTCCCTCGCATGTCACTCCCACTCCTATTCCTCCAATAGCAGAGGAGAAGAAAGAACTAATTCATGAGCTCCACCAACTAGCTAACCTTGGAGTTCACTTGATTGGTTCCGATAATCCGGGGATTGGTATTCACAATCCAACTGCCTCATCCTTAGATATGGAGGTGAAAGAGCGTCAATATGAAGATCCTCAGTTGAGCCACTATAAAGATACATTTCATGAGAAAGAGAAATCTCCATTTGGAATTTCTATGGATGGAGCTCTTAGATACCGAGACAGGCTATGTGTTTCGAATGTTGCGGAATTACGTCATCGAATTACAGAAGCTCATTACTCTCGGTATTCCATTCACCCAGGAGCGACAAAGATGTATCATGATCTCAAGCTAATGTATTGGTGGGATGGAATGAAAAAGGATATAGCAAAATTAGTAGCTCAATGTCCAAATTGCCAACAGGTGAAAATTGAACATCAGAAGCCGGGAGGACTACTACAAGCCATGGAAATTCCTACCTGGAAATGGGAAGTGATCAACATGGATTTTATTGTGGGTTTACCTCGTTCCCGAAGTAAATATGACTCCATATGGGTAATTGTTGATAGACTCACGAAGTCGGCTCATTTTCTACCAGTCAGAATCACATACTCGGCAGAAGATTATGCAAGGTTGTATCTCAAGGAAATTGTACGACTTCATGGTGTCCCGATATCTATTATCACAGATAGAGGAGCGCAATTTACAGCCAAGTTCTGGAAATCTTTCCAAGAAGGTTTGGGTACTCAGGTGAGGCTTAGCACATCATTTCATCCACAAACTGATGGGCAAGCCGAACGCACTATTCAGACCTTGGAGGATATGTTACGGGCATGTGTGTTAGATTTTGGTGGTAGTTGGGATGACCACTTACCCCTTGTTGAGTTTGCATATAACAACAGCTACCATGCCAGTATTCGAATGGCCCCGTATGAAGCTCTATATGGAAAGAAGTGCAGATCGCCAATTGGATGGTTTGAAGTAGGAGAGGTACAGCTAATAGGCCCTGAATTGATTCAACAAGCGATGGAAAAGATCAAGGTGATCCGAGACCGACTATTAATAGCCCAAAGTCGCCAGAAATCTTATGCGGACAACCGTCGGCGGGACCTAGAATTCCAAGTTGATGATTGGGTATCCCTAAAGGTATCACCGATGAAAGGCGTGATGAGATTTGGTAAGAAGGGAAAATTAAGTCCTCTATACATTGGACCTTATAAGATTGTACGCAAAATGGGCCAAGTGGCTTATGAATTAGATTTGCCTTAAGAACTTGAATCTGTTCATCTAATTTTCCATGTTTTAATGCTCCGTAAATGTGTCGGAGATCCTACCAGAATCGTGCCGGTAGCGGATGTTCAAGTTATAGAAAAGCTGGCTTTTGAAGAGGAACCCATTGTCATACTAGATAGGCAAGTATGGAGACTTAGAAACAAAGAAGTAGCTTCAGTCAAGGTCTTATGGAGAAACAATAACCGAGAGGAAATGACTTGGGAAGCGGAAGAAAACATGAAGTCCAAGTGCCCGAACTTATTTCAACCCCCGGTAGAGAGCCAAGATGAGACATCCATATTATCAGGTATGTAATGCTTTCTCTTTATGATGTTGTGGTCGTGTGTGGCCATTATTGTTGTGGCCTCGAGGCATCATATATTTTGGGGTTGTTGTGACAGGATGATAGTGGCATATTTACAGGGAAAACTCTGGCAAAATTTTTATAGGATTCCTAAGAGTCTTAACATTCGAGGACGAATGTTTCCAAGGGGGAAGGATATTACACCTCGCATTTTCATATGTTGAGTTTCGCCGAATGCTAATTGTCCTAGTCTTGGGAGGTAGGACAAATTTTTCAAGGTCATGAGGATAGATATGTCCATCTTGGATATATAATGGAGTAAAACCATGTTTAGTAAGCCTTGGGAAGGTTTAAGACTCGTCGTATCATCGGAGTTAAGTTTCGACGAAAGTTTGGCAAAGTATCACATTATGGCACAATATGTGGCGCAACATGCTAGCAGCAAAGCACGCTTTGCGGTTATGCAATTGCTTAGCAAAGTGTGACAGTAAAATTTTGTGATTTTGCGAGGTCTGCGACACAACATGCGTTTAGCAAAGCACGTTTTGCGTCTAGCAAAGCTCGCAAAGTTGTGTCGGTCCGGAATTTTCTGACCACTATAAATAGCCCAAATTCGACCCTAGCTCATTATTTTACCATTTTTTGACCTAGAAATCTCTAGAAACTCTCTCAACAAGTTCTCTTATGATCTAAGACCAAAATCAAAGGCAAACCAAGTGATTCTAACATGAAGAATTCCATGATCATCATTAGATTGTTCTTCCTCTTGTGGTGTTGAATTTGGAAAATTCTTGGAGGTGGAGGAATTTCGAGTTTAGAGTGATCCTTGTGATTGAAGGTAAGATTATCACTCCATCTTCATGTTTATAGTATTATTTGGCATTTACATAACTTGGGTGAAGGAGAAATTGTGAAAGTAAGGTTTAAGTTGTGCTAGAACTTGTTCTTAGCTATGCTTGAGTATGAATTGTTCTAGACTTGGTATGGTTGTGATGTTGTTGGGCTGGTTTGCACAAATAAGTTGTAATATGAAGTTGTTGGATTGCTAAGTAAGTTGTGAAGATGGAAAGGGAACTAGTATAGAATTGAGGGAAACAAGCTACATGAATCTCATACACATGAAATGTTCGACAAAATGTCTAAATGAGTTCTCTTATAAGTTATGAACCCATCGTTGATGCGGATACTTCGTTTAATGTAGATAATCATTTATAGAGTGCACGAGGACTCGAGGGATCCGTATACTAAGGAGACGAGGTATGTAAGGCTTACCTCCTTCTTTCAAAGGCATGATTCTGATATCGAAATTCTTCGTAAATTTCCATAACCCTCTCATGTCACAACGTGTCGAAAGCTAATAAGTCTTAGTAGTTTCTTACAAGAAGAAGACGATATATGTTTATGATGATGACGATCCCATTGTATAATCTCATTGACGTATTCATTGTTTGTTATCTCACCTTATGACTCTAGTTCCACCAAGGTGAGACTTAGTGATGAAAAGTGTCCCATAATATAATCGGAGGATATGACCTTATGTTACTCCGATGTAACTGTAACAATTGTTTAAGTTCTTCCATATGTTTCTATGGTATATGATATATATATATATATATATATATATATATATATATATATGGGATATGGGGAAAAGGAAGAGGCGTTATATATGCATAACCACCTGATCAGTTGGCACACTATGATACCGTCGCGGACGCGGGATATATGGATAAATGGATCGGGCTGTTCGCATAACCATTATATTACTACTATATAGAAGCATGGGTTAAAACCCATGCTTCGTCGTCCGTTAGGCAATTAAAAAAAAAAAAAAAGTGTGGTCCCCATGTTAACACCAACCAATATTAAAAAAAAAAAAAACACCAACCAATATTAAAAAAAAAAAAGGCACCAACCAATATTAAAAAAAAAAAAGTAAAAAAAGTGGAACCCACCATCTCCAAACTCACGAAAAAAAAAAAGTGGATCCCATATTAACAAAATCAAGCAATATAAAAAAAAAAGTGAATCCCATATTAAAAAAACAAACAATGTAAAAAAAAAAAGTGTAAACTTTGTATCCATAGCAAACACTAATATAATAAAGTTTTAGATACGGAGCACAAACTACAATGTTATATTAATCGTGTTTTGAATATATATAAGTGAATCCCATATTAAAAAAATAAACAATGTAAAAAAAAAAAAAAAGTGTAAACTTTGTATTCGTAGCAAACACTAATATAATAAAGTTTTAGATACGGAGCACACACTACAATGTTATATTAATCGTGTTTTGAATATATATATATATATAAAAGTGGATCCCGTATTAACAAAATCAAGCAATATATAAAAAAAAGTGAATCCCATATTAAAAAAACAAACAATGTAAAAAAAAAAAAAAGTGTAAACTTTGTATTCGTAGCAAACACTAATATAATAAAGTTTTAGATACGGAGCACAAACTACAATGTTATATTAATCGTGTTTTGATATATATTATTATATGCATTAAAATAGTGCAAACTAATAATGTCCAAAAGGGTGGGTCCCATACTAAACAACACCAAGCAATATTAAAAAAAAAAAAAAGAAGAAGAAGAAGAAGAAACCATATAAAGCATGGGTTTCGTCATCCGTTGTCCCTTAAAAAAAAGGGTGGTGGGCCCCAGACTAAATAACACCGAGCAATACAAAAAAAAAAACAAAAAAGAGGAAGAAAAAAAAGTGGACCACATATTAACAAAATCAAGCAATATAAAAAAAAAAAGTGAACCCCATATTAAAAAAAATATAATGTTAAAAAAAAAGTACGCGGACTTTGTATTCGTAGCAAACACTAATATAATAAAGTTTTAGATACGGAGCACAAACTACAATGTTATATTAATCGTGTTTTGAACATAGTGTGTGTGTGTATATATATATATATGCATAAAAATAGTGCAAATTAATAATGTCAAAAAAAAAAGTGCACCCCATATTAAAAAATCAAACAATATTCATATAATTTCCAAAGTATCTCATTAAGTCAATAATGATGGATTCATTGCCACGTGCGTATCAATCCATTAGTGAGAGCAAATGAAATTGCTTTTCTTCAAAAGGTTAAGTAGTCAAACCATACAATTTTTTATTTTTTTTTGCTATTCCGCCATGTCATTTATTTGTTATGTTTACTAAAATAAATATACTTAAAATATTTATATTTTAAAATAAGATAGAATTTAATTACTTTTTTATTTTTATTCTTACTCTAATAAATGTGAAAAGAGATTAATGTCGTAAAAAAAAATCAAATGGAGATCAAATAATGAATAAGGTAAATGTCAAATTATAATTCTAATCGACGTTTTCTTAAAAAATCATGCAAAAGACAACATGACAAGTAATGAGCTAAACCGAGAATATTTACCAAACATTAAAAAATAGTATTTCTTCGTTTAAATAGAAAATCAATTTCTACTTGGTTTCGTTTTAAACATGTAAAATTAATGTAATAATTTGAATTAGAATTATCCAAATCAAAATTTGATTAAAAATAATAAGTATTTTACACCTTTAAATTAATCGAATTAAAATTGAAAGTATCAACTGATGCTTAAATATTGCTATTGTTTTATCTCAAAGAGAGGAAAATAGTTTCTTTTTAAACAAGTCTTCTCTTTTAAAAACTATTAATAAATTTGTCGATTTTGTATTCGTAGCAAACATTAATATAATAAAGTTTTAGATACGGAGCACAAACTATAATGTTATATTAATCGTGTTTTGAACATAATATATATATATATATATATATATATATATATATATATATATATATATATATATATATATATATATATATATATATATATAATCACTATTCAAACACAACTACATACACATAGATGCACTATAATCTAAAGTGTTGGGCCCGTGCGCAGCACGGGCATAGGCCGTATATATATATATATATGATGTTGATATGACATATGGAACGGGCCGTACGTTCCACGGCAACATATATACGTATATGGAGATAAATAAGTATAATGAGAACATGATATATATGGATCGGGCTGCACGTTCCGCAGCAATAGTATAAAAACATATATGTATGTATGGAAGTGCTAAAGGAAATTACATGTGTGTTCCTTTTAAAAAGGCAGCCAGTACAGGTCATCTATCTACTTTCTATTTCCTTATTTCTTATTCCTATCATTGGTATTACTCATGCCTTACATACTCGATCTTTGCTCGTGCGACGTCCTTTTCTTTATGGACGTTGTGTTAATGCCTGGCTGCAGACAGGGAGACGACCCAGCTTCCTAAGAGCCAGATCAGCTTGCACAGGAGCACTTCCATATTCCGGAGGTGCAGTTTCTGGTATATTCTTTTGTGTACATACTGGGATATGGCGGGGTGCTGTCCCATCTTCATGACTTCAGTATTCCAGTTAGAGGCTCGTAGGTACTCGTGTGTGGGTAGTAGATGTTATGTGACTCTTAATGTATATTTTTGTATATTATTCTTTTGTTGCCGTGAGGGCTTATGTATATATATGTAAATGTACGTGTTTTGAAGAATAGTTTGTGATCAGGTAATGATAAGCATCACCATGGAGACGATATGTGTACCGAATGGGCAGGTTAATGGTATGACGAACGGTGCTCGGTAGTTAGCTCCGGGTACCCGCCATGGCCCTCTGGCCGGGTCGTGACAGTTGATCCACGATCACCCAGACACTGAAAAAAGAATGTTCCCTTGAAAGAATACTACTAATTAGATTCCGTCAGGGTTTGTGGAATACAATGAAAATCAGAAATTTCCTGTTCATTAATGTATATTCCAGAAGGGACTTCCTTTGACGTGCTTGCGTGTTTAACGATAACTTAGATTAGCTAAGTAGTTTTCATCTTTGTGTATGTGTGGAGCTATGTTGCTCGTGCTCTTCAAAGATGTTGACAGGTGCATGTCGGATCTTCTAAAAGTAGTACATTTTTGGAGGATCCGACATGGGTACTGCGACAACATTTTTGGAGAGTCCGATCAGTATAGGTATGGAATACTCATGCCATGTTATATTCCTATGCCACACGTTTCAGCTGTATCGAACTCAAGTTATTGTCAACTTGCGTGCAGGGATTTGTCATTATCAGAGATGAAGAATCCATCATATCACGAATACAAGATCTGGCACCAAAATTTCTTTGGGACGTCCAATTGCATTATCTAGAAGACGATCAGAAAAAAACCGCCCAGTCTTATTTTGTCGGGAAAGCTTTTGGGCCATTATCTGAGGCAGTTTTGCATTATATTTGTCAATGAACGGTGAGTGCTGAATATCCATGTTGAATTCTTGGATGATAGTGAATCAAATCTTGTTTCTCATCAAATGCAGTTAATTTTTTCATCAATCTGCAAGATCCCAGGATTTACTAGTCTTTCGTTTTCCTATTTTTGTTGGAAGTTTTATTTTAGAGTAACAAAGTTGTAAAATTTATATGAGATAACACATATGCTATTGCTGTAACATAAAGAAACACTGAATTCTTTGTCACTATAAAGAATTAGAAATGCAAAATCTTTGTTCATTGCAATAATCTGTTTTTCATATGCCTTCTTATGACTAATCTGTCTTTCTTTCTTTTTTGTTTAACCATTCGGTATCTGAATCTACCTGACCTCAACTAATTCAAATTTGCGCTTGGTAGACCAATTATCGGGAGTAAAACGCTTCCTATGAAGAAGTTATTTATTCTCATAGCTTGAACTTGAAACCTTATTAATGATGTAGGAATCATAACAATTTCATTTTTAGCTGGCTTTTGAGTAAAGTATCACTCTCACAAACAGTGTTTACTAATACCTAGCGTTGAAATCTCTTCAATTGATGATACAAGATTGATCAGTGTTACTTTTTATTTGTGGCCAAGAAGAATCACTTAATCTTTTCAACTGTAATTTTCATTTAGTGGGACCAGCTGAATAACAACCCTAGTGTATCAGGAGAAAAGCTAAATTAATATCCAAGGACAAAAAAAAAAAGGAACCAACTATTAGAAAGAGAGTTTAGGTTCTAGGTTCTATGCGCACAATATAGATAAAAAATGCTCTATCATATAAATTGAAACATAGAAAGTATATATTTTCGGGTTCGTTTGGCACATGGGATAAAGATAATAATTCGGAATAAAACTTGAGATTAGCTTTATCCCATGTTTAGTTTGGGTATTAGCTAATCCTATAATAACATTTATACTAAAATGATGGGATTAACTATCTCATATAAAAGATGGTGTAGCCAATCCCATAAGATATCATGGGATATTCCAGCATTGTACCAAACAACACCTAAGTACTAATACGACTAATAGTACTCCCTTCGTTGTATAATAAATGATATTTTTAGCTTATGCATACCCCTTAATAAGAAATTGCTCACTCTTAGAAAATTATAAGTGTTTTTACTAACTTACTCGTAATTAAATTTTACCTCTTTCATAGAAAAATCACTTAATAATTCTTGATTATGTAAATAAAAGTAATCTTAAAATAATAAGATCAATTTTTTTTTAAAATTCTGAAAGTATCTTCACTTGTTCTGAAATAAAATAAAAAATCTAAATCACCTTTTATTTAGAAAAGGAGAAAGTAGCATAATTATGAAAATATTTTGTAAGAAACATTAGATTGAAGTAGTTGGAATGACAAGACAAGACAACCACATGCTTGTCGGGCATTTGCTCATGTCTCTGTCATCAATATCTGCCATTATGTCTGAAACAAACCTCTAGATTCTTGGATTGTTTCACTTGCCCTTTGGCTAATCCCGAACCACCAAAATTTTTACTATGTGAAAGGTAGACCTATTATGTGACAGACAAATATTGTATGAGGCTCCTCTCATACTTTGCCAAATAGATTTTTGGGTTCCACTTTTCGAAATTGGGCCAAAGTCCCAATCTTGCCTTCTCTCACCCTCTTTTTTCATTTTTCTTGGGTCCAACTTGCTTTTCCAAATTTTGTTATTTTCTACCTTAATTTTCATTCAGTCGGTGTATCTCGCCTAACTTTTCCTATTTCAAGTATTCTAATTCTAACACTGTAAAATTAACTGGTTTCCGTATTCTTCTCCAAACAATTTCATAATTTTTTCAAAGGCACTCAAATCCATCAAATACTCTTTAAAAAAAAAAAAAAAAAAAAAAAAAAAAAAAAAAAAAGATAAAGGAAAGAGCACTACTGACAAATAATTACGTGATTTTGGCACTGTTTTCATGAAACACAGAAACGAAAAGTAATCATAAACACCTGCAGAAGAACATACTCGCTCCATCCATTTATGTTTATCGAGATTAAAAGGATGTTTTAATCAATATTTTAAAATGTATTTTTTTATCATGTTTTCGTACAGCTTTTGAATATCTAAATTTTAAATTTACAATATAGAATATTAAGTTAAATTTAACCCAATTTAGCTTTAAAGATTAATTAAATTGACTTTCAATAAGCAAACTAAAATTTATTACTCAAATGGTCACTCAACTATCTGAAATTACCAAGTAAAATCATATTTTTTTATTTGTAATCACTCCACTGTCCAATATTTTTGGTTCCCCAACAATCTAATTTAACTTCCCAACTAGTATTATCTTTACTTTTAATGTTTTTTCGACTTTCCATTACACAAATTACAATAAAGAGAGAAAAGAAAAATCGTAAAGGTTGTGGGTTAATCACTGCCACTCCCATTTCCAACTTTTCAACAGCTGCAGTTGGATTAGGAGTTATTAAGAAGACCAAGGAGGAGTTAATTAAAAGAGAGAAACATGAAGAGTGGAGAGAAGTGAAATGGGTTTGAACCAAAAAAGAAAAAGAAAAATGAAAGTGAAATGGGTAAATTCTGCGTCCCAAATGGACACTTGTCAAGCATAAAAAGGGTCACACAACTGACACTATCTATGCCTCACACACAGTAAAACTCTTCCGAACCACCCGGTTGAAGTTGAGAAAAACATTGAAATTGAAAAGAGTATGCCATTCATTTTACTTATTAATGTGTATTAGTTTTAATTGAGCACATAGTTTAAGAAAAATAAGATGGATTTTGATTCTTTGTAATTTTATGTTGGAGAGGTTGGAATTGAGAGTTTACTAAATATATAGAAGTATTTGAAAGTTCAAGTTGAGTCCTGTTATTTTCCAATGTTATGAAAAAAGAATCTTTTGTTTTTTTAAACTAAATGTTATCCTTAGTTTACATCTTATAGTTTGTGGTAAGGGCAGTTCGGTGCACTAAGCTTCGTTATGTGCGGGGTTCAAGGAAGGAGCGGACCACAATGCTGTGAGAATATAATTAAATATTAAAAAGTGTGCTCTCTCTAACAGCTTAATTTTTTAGATGAGATGGTCACACACTTCAACAAATAGTCTATTTTATGCAACTTTATACTGCATTTCTACAAGAGACTATTTTCACGGCTCGATCCTGTAACCTGTTGATCATATGGCAGCAACTTTATCAGTTACACCATGGTTCTGTTGGGATATATACTATTAATCATGTGTTTGGATATAATATTTATTATAGAACAATTATTTGTTCATTTTTAATAAAGAGTTAAATAAATCATGTACTAGTATGTGTGTCCTTTACTTATATAGTAGATGATTTAGTGTATAGAGTTTAGCTTATGTACGAAAGATTAAATCATTGGTTCTTATAAGTATAAAGTTTATGTTCACAATCTAAGATGGAATTTGGACAAAGCCATTGGTATGATTGTAGCACAAGATTAATATAATGTATGTTCAGTATGGGAACGGTATAGTTCCGTCTTCTTGTGGTAGTACATTTTGTATGTATTGAACGGACCAAGTAGAGATAAGTGTTTTTTATACTGAATATATAAAATAAATTCTCTAGTTCATTAAATGTACTTATACTCTTAATCTTGATATAATTATTATGATCAATGTGATTTGTTCATTATTTTGATTTATTGAAAGGTACGACTCAATTGCGGGTTTATCTATTCCTAGTAAATTGGATAATGTCAAAATACATTTGTGAAATAATAATTAGTTGATAGAATCCATGTCTCGACTTTGAGATTGATGATACCCCTTTATGAATGCTTATAAGTCTCATGTGAAAACCCTGCAGGTGGATTTTGTATCCATCACATGATATAAGTTAAGCGAAATATAAAGGTTTCAATTAGTCAATGAATTAAATTGTCAGTAACTTAATTTTAATTGATTGGTATCTGTAATCTTAACATGAGGAGTTAAATAAGTTTTAATGTATGATTTCGAAAATAAGTTTTAATGTATGATTTCGAAATTGAACTGAGGAGTGCAGTTACGATTTTTTAGTGGAATAATTCATAATTTATTATGGTAGGATTAATTCAGATTTTTTGAATTAATTCCATAATAGGAAGCCTCGTTAATTAAATTCTGTGGTCCCTGCTGTGCCCGAATAATAAAGAATTAAATGGAATATTATTTTTTGGTGGAAAATAAAGACCCAACAGGTTTTGGAAAAGGGTGAAAACCCTAAACCTGTAGTTATAAAGTTGGGGTCTTATTCCATAAGGAGGCTAAGGGTTTTAGAAGTTTCTTCAACTTTTCAATAGACGAATTTCACAAATTCGCTCACACGAATTTCACAAATTCTGGTATTATTCGGGTTACACAACAGAAGACTGTTAAAGGCGAAGGATGGCGATCTCGTGGATGGTGTGCGTTCATGGTTGAAGATTCGATTCTTGATCACGGTCACGCTTTCAAGAAATAAGTATCAATTTTATGTTTAATTAATATCTTGATTATGTATTGTCTATATTAAGTTCGATCTTGACTATTTGTTTGCGCTGTTTATGCTTGTATTCCATCAGGTTCTTCATCTTATAGTTTGTAGTCGTAGCTTCTTTAATTTACGTCCTCAAGCATTGACGACTCTGCTCACGTGCATGCATGAACAACTAGCTAGTAGCCACTGCTCTAGTAGTGGTAATGATACATCATTATACGAGTAGCAGAAGCGTATGCAGTGTTGCGACATCGAATTTACATAAATCTAGTACTTCCAATTTGAGTATAAATTTGTGGAAATCCTCTAAAATTGAATCAAATAGTAAGTCTCTGAACCTTAATTTTGAAAATACAATGAAGTTAATATTAAAAGATTAATTTCATGATAGAGTTTAAATCGTAATTTATCTGTGACTTGCAGCAAATACATATACTCCCTACGTCTATTTTTACTTGTCGTGCATGTATTAACTTGACGCGTCTATTTAGGAGCCAAAAATAAAATGTTATTATATCACCCCTAATTATTACTAAGTCATCTAATAATTGAAATCAATAAAATATACTTTAAAATTTATGCAGCCACTAAGAATTCCTTAAACTTTTCAACCCAATAATTAATAATAAGGGCAAAATAGGTATAAAATGAAAAATTATCTCTTAATTTTTCTAGACCAAGTAAATATGAATAATTATTTTTAGTATATAGGAGAAGTAAAAATGGACAGAGAGTATTAACGTGCGAGGACATACTATTTCAATTGACCAGTCAACCAGACATTTAAAGCCTCTAACCAGCAAACTATATCCCAAATAAATAGACACTGGCCACTAATAATACGACTATTTTTCAATTAAAGTAGGCAACAAATAAATAAATGTACCGTAGCTGCTACTGCAGTTAGGTACAGTTTTATTTAAAGCAAGAAGACCTGAGAAAGGAAGGATAGATCAATGAGAAAGAAAAAAGAGTAGGCAAAAAGAAATAGAAACTCGTATCAGATTGCAATCAGTCCCTTTTCCTTCAAATCAAAAGCCAACAAGTTTTCTACTGTGCCCACAAATAAATAGGGTCCGGAACCAAAATACCCCAAAAAAAACCATTTTGAATCAAAATATCTCAATAAAAAAAAATATTACAAAACTACCTTTAGCGCAATAATATATTGCGCTAAAGCAGTTCAGGGAGACGGACCCGTTAACTGCTTTAGCACAGTATTTTACTGCGTTATAGAAGCAGTTAAAAAAAAAAAATTCTATAACGCAGTAAAATACTGCGTTATAGAAACAGTACCAAAAAAAATAAAATTGGCCAACTTTATTTTTTGCAACACTTAGTGTTTTTTCCCATACTTTGATCAGTGATTAGTCGTGTGTCAAGACTCCGAAACGTTAATATTTTATATAGAACCTGATATTTTTTTCTGCCTACAATAATGTAGGCTCAATACATCAAGGATACGTAAACGTTCGGATCGTCATTTTAGGGGTTGAAAAGGTGCCCGAAGTAAGTTTTGTTTGTAAACTTTAGATTTAAGTGTTCTATATACATAAACGTCCATTTTTGTTTGAAAACTTGTTGTCATTAGCTTAAGGTTTTTTATTTTTAGGGTTTAGATTTATTGAAAATAAAGCCGTTGCCGAAAGGTTTTTAACTACTTTAGCGCAGTATTTTACTGTGCTAAAGAATTTATTTTTTAATTTGTTTGTATAGCACAGTAAAATAGCGAGACTAAAAAAAAAATTTGGCAAACTTTTTTTTTTTGCAACACTTAGTGTGTTTTTTCATACTGTGACCAATGATTAGTCGTGTGTCAAGACTCCGAAACGTCAATATTTTATATAGAACACGATATTTTTTTCGTACAATAATGTAGGCTCAATACATCAAGGATACGTAGACATTTGGATCGTCATTTTAGGGGTTGAAAAGGTGCCCGAAGTAAGTTTTGTTTGAAAAAACTTAGTGTTTGACTGTAAGGTTATTTTAGTCAACTTTATATACCGAGAAAATTAGTCAGCTTTATTTTCAAAAATTGAAACTGCAGAAGTGAAATTGACATTCACAATTATATTACCCCGGGATTTTTACGTTGAAATCTATTGTGTGTCATCATCTTATAAGTAAATAAAATTGAAAATTTCATGCCAATTTGGGGGAAAATTGAAATTGAATGGGATAAAAGGTGTTTTTTTTAAAATCGGCTCGGCCAAAGGTTTGTCCGCATAGATCTCGAAAAAATACGCAAGTTAAAAAAAAAAAAGCGTAAAACGGATGTCCGAGCGCAAAGTTATGACCATCTAAAGTTTGACCACTTTACAACTAGTTTTTCTCCCTATATTTTTTAGAATTATATTTATATTCAAAATAAAGTTATGTCTTGATTAAAAAATAACACGCTTAAATCAAAACCTTAAAAAATAAAACACTTAAACCTTAAACAAAATTTACTTCGGGTACCTTTTCAACCCCTAAAATGATGATCCGAACGTTTACGTATCCTTGATGTATTGAGCCTATATTATTATACGAAGAAAAAAATATTAGGTTCTATATAAAATATTGACGTTTCGGAGTCTTGACACACGACTAATCGTTGGTCAAAGTATGGAAAAAACAATAAGTGCTGCAAAGAAAAGATTTATTAAAATAAGATGTTGCGATCTTTTTATGGAAAAAAACACTAAGTGTTTCTTAAGTGTGTTATTTTTTAATGCGTAACTTTATTTCGAATATGTTGCAAAAAAAAAAAAAAATTGCGTAAATCGAACGTCTGAGCGCAAAAAATCGCGTATATTCGAAATAAAGTTACGGTTTAAAAAATAACACACTTAAATCTAAAACCTAAAATAAAAAAACTTTAAGCCAATGACAACAAGTCTTCAAACAAAAATGGACGTCTATGTATATAGAACACTTAAACCTAAAGTTTACAAACAAAACTTACTTCGGGCACCTTTTCAACTCCTAAAATGACGATCCGAACGTTTACGTATCCTTGATGTATTGAGCCTACATTATTGTACGCAGAAAAAAATATCAGGTTCTATATAAAATATTGACGTTTCGAAGTCTTGACACACGATTAATCGTTAGTCAAAGTATGGAAAAAAACACTAAGTGTTGCAAAAAATAAAGTTTGCCAATTTTTTTTTTTTTTTGGTACTGTTTCTATAACGCAATATTTTATTGCATTATAGAATTTTTTTTTTTAACTGCTTCTATAACGCAACAAAATCTTTGCGCTAAAGCGATTAACGGCTCCGTCTCAAGTCGAATCGCTTTAGCGCATAGTAAAAAGGTACTTTTATAACATTTTTTTATTAGGATATTTTGGTTCAAAAGATATTTTGGTTCAAAATGATTTTTTTTTGGGGTATTTTGATTCCAAACTCCAAATAAATACAACTGGAAATTTATAGTACTCCAAAAATCCAAAGAAAACATTTACTTATTTATTACTCCACCCTATAATCATTTACTCTAGCTATCCGTTTCGATTGATGTGATAATATTTCTTTTTAAGTTAGTTTAAAAAATAACAGTTTCTTAACTTTAAATTTTTCATGGAAAGTAATCACAATTATAGTATGTTATATGGTCACAAGTTTAAAATAATATTCCTTCCCTTCTCAAACTCCATTTCAATTGATCTAACTTAACCATACAATTTAAACGGTGGCCGGAGTATCTTTTTTTCGACTTTTTAGATCATTTATCGAAATAAAGTTTCTTCATTAATAATATTCAGCACACTTATTATGAATAATTTGATTTGACTAAAACAACATTTATTTTGATTTATTTAAAGAACTATGATTTATCATCGATATGATAATTTATAACCATTTATTTCTCAGTTGCTTATTTTAAATCATAAATTTTAAAACTCTCTTTTTCTTTTTTAATTTTCGTATTAAATCAGACACTGTCACTGAAGGGGTTAGAACAAGAAGTTAGGCAGAGAAATGTGACTACACTTCCATTAATGGCACATGGAAGTCAGTGCACCTGCAAATCTACAAATCTTTTTTTTTTTTTTCTTTTTTCCCAACAAATCTAAGAAATAGAGTTTCTTGTGAAATGAAGTGAGAGGAAGAAAAGCAAAACTGTAAACTCTGAAACCTCAGTAGTAGTAAGTAAAAGTACAAGTGTTAGCAGAGACTGAGGGAAAGATCATGGATTTCTGGCTTTCTGCCACGTGTGAAGATGATTAATGTCTGGACCTGCCAAGGTGAATGAGAAGGAAACGTCATTCATTAACTCACAAAGGAATTGTCATGTCAACTTACATGTAAGTATTTAATTTGTCTTGTCACATCAAAGTAGATACCATTTGCAAGAAATGAGAAAAGACAAATTAGCACAAGTTAGTGTTGGGGTCGTTTGATTCGCGGTTTAAGTTGTTTTCGAGTTATAGTTTTGCATATATACTGCTACTAGAAAATTACTATTTTTCTATTGAATTTTTTTCTCTGAAAAATGTGCAGTGACTTAATAGCTACAGTATGTCTTAACATTTGACTAGATTATTTATAACACGCTCAATTTTTGCAGGAGTCCTATTACCCCTTAGCTATTTTCAACTGAAATAAATTCTGTCCTAAAACTGGACAGCCAAATTTATGATTGAACGTGTTGTGCATGCACCGACATGTGTACATTTTACAATTTTTTTAAATTTATATAATTCCCCCATTTCGGATAATTATATTTTGTTTTTCTTTTTTCATTTTCTTCCATTTTCTCATCGTTGCCTCCTTCACTGCTCTTTCCATTCTTCCTTTTTATCTACCTAATTCATCATTTAAATTCATGGGTAGCAATCTAGGTTCAAATTGAACCAAATTTTTTTCCATCTACGAAAATTTCTCTGGTGGGCTCTGTTTCCTTTTTTTTTTCTTCACAAATCCGAAGGAAATTTGAAAAAAAAAATCCTAGGTTTTGGGATTGTTCTGATAAGGTACAATTCAAATGACTATAGGAAAAAAATTATATTAGAAGAACATAGAAATATAATTTTCAGTGAGTTTTAATAAAATTGGAGAAGATGATTGAAAATGGCCATTGTTTAAGTCGTCTTTTTCCTTACAGGTGAAAATAAGTTGAAAAATGAGAGAGGAAGATAATTAATGACAAGAAAGGATGATAGTTTCAGGAAAAAGAGTTTAACCATAGGCGGAGGGATTTTCGACGACTGAGAAATTTCAAAGGTATAGTAGTTAATAAGAGGAAAAAAGAAGAGAGAGAATGAAAAGCAAAAAAAGTAATGCTTATAATTTTTTTTAAACATTTTTAGTGTTCCTCACTCTCTCAGAGAGAGTGAAAGACACTCTCTTTGCTAACTCAAAGACTTGAGAGCTTAATAATGTCAATTAAAAAATTTGCAGGGAGTAATACGCCCCCGTAAAGGTTAAATGTGTTATAATAATCCGACCAAACGTTAGAGTGCACTGTAGTTATTTTTTCGAAAAAATAGTAGTATTTTCACACGAAAAAATTAGGAAGTTTCCCTTCGTTTCAATTGGTTTGCTGGGAATGAGGTGGAAAAAATCATGTTTAAAGAACAAATTCCCCACTGATTTGAGGTGGGAAAACCTCTGTTTCTAGTAATGACAAATTTTGATTATTTTATCTCACTAGAAAGGTGGGATAATAACACTAGCTTTGATGGGATAAAGTGGGATATTCAGGGCTAAGTTTGGGATTAAATATATACTTAGTTTGGTTAAATGTACTAAATTTATCACAGAATAGATTTTTACTTTCAACCAAACAAAATATAAAATTAATCTCAAACTTAATCTTGAAATATCTAACCTTATTCTGCGAACCAAACGAACCCTTGGAGTTTTAATCCATTCATGAGGTTAACCTTTTCGGATTTTATTGGTATTGTGATTTGGAGAAGTCAGGCATTACACATCCGATTTCAATTTGTTTGAAATTGAGGGGTATTTCTATTACATAGCGGGTATGGGAAGAGAAAATGAAGGAGGTGATTACAAGGTGAGAATCAAACCCTCACCCACAAGGTGAAAATTCAAATAGCCAAACCAACTATGCTACCAAGATCCTCCTTTTTTTTTTTTTTCCACTACTAGAATAACTCAAATTACATGGGGATTTTCTTAGCGAATATACAAGAAAATTCGCAGGTAATTTAGTTTCCTACAAGAAAAATCCGATGAAAAAACCTCCGTGGGTAATTATTACTTGCGGATTTTAAAATCCCCAGGTGAGTTGCATGCGGATTTAAAATCCCTAGGTAAGTACTTGTGGATTTTTTCATAGGGAATTCTAAAAATTCGCACGAAATTTTTGGTAAAAGATTGGTAAAAATGGAATTATCTCACGGATTTGCATAGGGAGATATTCACAAGTAAATCCCCATGAAAATTCCCCAAGTAATCTGTAGAATTTTTTGGAAAAAAAATTAAAATTACTATTAAATTTATTACTATTATTATATCTTAACCCTCAATATTATTTCTCTTAAGTACGAATTAATTAATCAACTTTTCACATTTAACTCAACCAGATTTCACCTTGGTTCTAGAAATTTTTAGTTGTTTCTTGCAAAGAGAAAGACCAAAAATCATTTGTACAATAACGTGCGGAAATTTACAACATGCAGCCTATGTGGAGTCCGGCACTTTTGTAACCCCGAAAAAAAAATTGGAACCAAACTAGGCTTCACGCACAAATTTAGTGAAGGAAAGGGCCAAAGTGTACATTTACATTTTGTCCCTTTCACGCACATCTGTGCGTGAAACCCTTCCCTAAAACCCGACCCAACCTTTATTCTCTCTTCTCTTTCATTTTTCCATCTTCACCCTTTCAACACACTTTTGCTCTTCCAAAACATGTCTCAAAGCTTTGAAACTTCAATGTTTGCTATACAACCCGATATTTGCGAATGCG
>NC_081347.1:66447503-66573184 GCF_029784015.1 Lycium ferocissimum
CTTGTTCACTAAGAGTCTTGGAAAAGCTGGGCACCGGTATTTGCTAAGCAAACTAGGAGTAAAGAAACGTTCCAAACCATCAACTTGAGGGGGAAAAGTGTTAACTAGACAAAGAGTTGGGGAAGTTAGTATGGTTGAGTTAAAATGATAAGTATGATTAAGTGAGTTAGTTAGTTAGTTAGTTGAGCATTGTATATATACTAGAGCTAAGTCATTGTAAGCTTTAAGTTGAATGTAGATATTTTGATCCAAATGTAAAAATTCTCTCTCTATAAGTACCTTCCTTCTCCTCCAAGTTAACTTCCTAGTTTCTTCTTCCTTTTAGATCAATCAAACCTCCATTAATGGAGCTTTCACTGCACAGCTGAAAGAAACTCCAATCAGGTTCCTAATTCAAAGAGTAAATTTCAAGAGGAGAACATTTGAGAAATAAAAAAACATTTTTTGGAAAGAAGAGAAGTTTTTGGGCCCCCGGTACATTCTGTTAACTTCATGTGGTAATAGGAGCTTAGCATCATTGTTATAACAATTTTCAGTTATGCCATTCGCTGCATTAACTTGGCAGAGAAAGTAAACTTTACCAAACCTTTTGCTAAGGCTAATAAGCAATAGCATAACAAAATAAAACAACATAAACACCAACATTCCATTAGGGTTGAAACCCATGTCGATACACCACCATAATACCACAAAACTTACAAAATAAAACAACATAAACACCAACAAAATACCATATAACAACATTAAAACAAAAACAAACCACCACCATTAGCACCCACTTCAAAATAAATTATAAATTGCCGGTCGAACCTATTTCAAAACAAATTATAAACTGCCCCATCATCGAATTCACCTGTGTTGAAATAATTTCTGCCTTACGAAGCGCAGTTCTCTTCTTAGTTCATCATTATCTCTACTGACAGCATTGTAGAGAGCCCTTAAAAAATCCATTTCTCTCTTAAGGTCATCAATATCCTGAGATAGTCGGATATTTGCGTTATGATAAGTAATACGGGGGTGTTCATGTGGTCTACCGCTAGGATGTCCAAACACTGTGAGATGTGCTCATTTTGCATATGAATTTGAAGTGGTTTTCAGATTGTCTTTTTTTCTGATTGTGTAGGGATGTATCCTTCATAAGTAGTCTTGGTTTGTATAGATTTATGGAACAATTCAAAAGATCACAATTTACATCGATTGGCTAACCAATGCATCGTTTGGATTCTAAAAAGGAACGAACAATTGCAACCCATTTCCTTCCTTTCTTTATTCCCTTATTTTATTTCCAAATAACATATAATTTGAGTGTGTTTGGTCAATTTTTAATCAAATTATGTGGATAACTAAAAAATATAAGAATCCGTGTAATCCAAATTAAAAATTCACAATACATTTTTTATATTTTGAATTGTTAATTAGTAACTAATAAGAAAACCCTAGTGTAGAATATTTTCTTTTAGTTGTCAAATATTTAGTCTTAATGCACCGTTTTGAATTGTAAAAATGAATAGTTGCAACCCATTTCCCTTTCTTTATTCCCTTTTATTTCCAACCTTATTTTATTATTTCAGTTTTAAATTTTTGTACAGCACTTTCTCCAAGTAACATATAATTTGAGTGCGTTTGGTCAATTCTTAATCAAATTATGTTATGTGGATAAATAAAAAACAAAAGAATCCGTGTAATCAAAATTAAAACTAAATAATACATTTTTTAGATGTTGAATTGTTAATTAGTATGGAATTAATGAAATCGAAGTGTTAAAAATTATTCCATCGTCTTAGTTTAGTTAGGGTCTTCACATATGAATAGAGACACGTTGTTCCATTCCAAAACAAACCTTTCATTCCAAACAAAACATTTTCTTTCATTCCAAACAAGACATTCATTCATTCCAAACACAACATTTTCATCCATTCAAAACAAAACATCAAACAAGCTAAAATAAAAACAACAAAAATAAAACATTTTAGATGACATAGCATCTCCATAGAATTTCTTCAAAAACATCCACCCATTCCCACCATTAACCAGCATCGCCTCAAATGTCGAGAACCCTAGCGCATCCATCCCCAAAAGCAGCAACCTTTCCGGTCCCAGATTTGGGACTATCCTTTAATGACTCACTATCACTGTCATAGACTTGAGGGGTTTTGTCCTTCAATAGCTTCTCGTATATTTCATACGATTTGGTTAGTGGATTGGGGTCTTGTAACATTATCATTTCTGTCGAAAATCGGCCTCTCCATTTGACTAGCCCATGGATGAGTTCAGTTAGCTCATCCTCCATTGTTTGGTAGCTTCTTTTTTGATTTGGTAGAGCTTCTCCATTAAGTCTGGAGAAGCACAAATACCTAAACTGAGTCTTCTCTTAGGATTTCATCCCATTTTTTGTTGTTACGGAAAGAAATTTGTGAGTAATTAAGGGTAAGTTTTGCATGCCATATTAGCAAGACCTGTAGGGATTATATAGTGTACATGCAAAAATTGTAAAAATTAGGTTCCCCATGTTGTAATTATTACGTTGATACATCCAGCAGCCAAATCCACCACGCCGAAACTATGCACCAATTAGATTTGGTGACCCGTTTACTTAGATAAATGCTCATTGGCCAAATCTAAAAGTATACCTTGGAACAAAACAAGTATGCACCTTGGCCGACGTATTGTTAATAACTTTAGCTTCTTGGAAATCTCTCAATCGAGCCACAATATCAAGGTAAACTCTTCATTTTCTAGTGATACACCCTATTGTAAGTCATACAAATTAATCAAATCGGTGTAATTCATTTTAAAAAATGATATAGATCATTTGTTTAAAAAAATAAAAAAATAAACTATATACTAGTAAGTTTTTTTTAAAAATAAAAAACTATATACTAGTGAGTTTATACAGATCAATGTAAGTCATAAAAAAAAAAGTATATACTAAAGTTGTTACAACTTTGTGTAATTAATCCCAAAAAAAAAAAAAAAACATTTACGAGTAAGTTTATACATATCAATGCAATTCATCAAAAAACAAATTACTATATACTAGTAAATTTTTACAAATTTGTGTTCTTACAGATCACTTTTAGATAAAAAAAAAAAAAAAAATCTAGATACAAAGTAGGAGTATACTAGTAAGTTAGTTCAGCTTTATCTTTTCAACTGAGGCTTCTATGTGTCATCTTATCGATATTGTCTCATCTTGACAAATGATTTTATGCCCAACTTCAAATATTTTCGTATCACTTTATATTATGATTGTCGATTGATCTAATTTTTTATTACAATCCTTGGAAAAAAATAATAACCAAACTTATATGGTTAACACACTAAATATGGAAAACACACTTATATAGATTAAAAACCATTTCATAACACATCAGCATTCACTAATTCGAAATACATTAAAAATAAGTTCAAATAACATTCGATAGAATAGGGTCTTCATTAACAACCACAAATTGACAATGTTCTCAGAGCTCTTATACATAACCATATCAAGAACAGTACCTTCTTCATAACCAGACTCCTCAACGAATTGCTTCCATCCAGACTGTATTCTCCGTCTTCTTCCAAAAGGAACAACTTCTGCTATCCATATTGTATCTAGATGACGAATCCAAACCAAGGTTGGTTGAGGAGGAATATGGGCACAAATATTCCTTGGCAACCACTGTATAAGAAATAAAATTATTATTTTAACCTTGAATAACAAAAAAAAAAAAAAAAAAAAAAAGGTTAATGAAAATAATGATAAATATGTTTACCACATCATCTAGTGTAGTGTAAGATGTTGATAAAGTGATCGTGAAACGAGGGTGGGGAGGGTGTCCTGGATCAATCGGTAAGAATGCAGCCATTTGACCAGAAATACATTTTTGTACCAAATATGAGTTATGAAAAAGTTGAATATGGGAATAGGAATTAGGAAATGTAGTTAAATAGGGATTTGAAAGAGACAACTTTTCACTTTCCCTCTCAAACGTGGTCTTCAAACTGAAAACAAATTCAAGGGTCATTCAAACAAGAAGAATATCTTCATGTAGTTAGCTATAATCACTATATGTGGAAGAATAATAGTTTAGTAACTTGATTTTGCATAATAAGTAAAAATAAAATTATCAATTTGATTAAGCTAACAAAAATGTGCAATTGAAACATCAAATCAACTTCAATTTACACAAGAGTTAGATTATTTTCTGGATTTGAGATCAAATTTGGTGAAATCATGCCAATGTTTGACTCCAATTGAACCACTAGATCAACTTCAATGTTGAGATCCAATTGAACCAATAATGTTTAGTGGGACTAAGTAAGTCAACACAAATGAGTGACTCCAATTGAACCACAAGATCAAGATTTAAGTGGAATTGAGATCAAATTTAGTGAAGTCAACACAAATGTTTGACTCCAATTGAACCACTAGATCAACTTCAATGTTGAGATCCAATTGAACCAATAATTTTTAGTGGGATTAAGTAAGTTAACACAAATGAGTGGCTCCAATTGAACCACAAGATCAAGATTTAAGTGGAATTGAGATCAAATTTAGTCAAGTCAATGCAAATGTTTGACTCTAATTGTACTGTTGAGAATTGAGATCCAATTGAACCAATAATGTTTAGTGGGATTAAGTAAGTCAACACAAATGAGTGACTCCAATTGAACCACAAGATCAAGATTTAATGGAAATGAGATCAAATTTAGTGAAGTCAATGCAAATGTTTGACTCCAATTATACGTGTTGAGCTCCAATTTGATCCAATTGAACCAATAATGTTTAGTGGGATTAAGTAAGTCACACAAATGAGTGACTCCAATTGAACCACAAGATCAATAATTAAGCGGAATTGAGATCAAATTTGGTGAAGTCAACGCAAATGTTTGACTCCAATTGAACCACTAGATCAACTTCAATGTTGAGATCCAATTTGATCCAATTGAACCAATAATGTTTAGTGGGATTAAGTAAGTCAACACAAATGAATGACTCCAATTGAACCACAAGATCAAGATTTAAGTGGAACTGAGATCAAATTTAGTAAAGTCAACGCAAATGTTTGACTCCAATTGAACCATTAGATCAACTTCAATGTTTAGATCTAATTAGGAAAAATTCCCCCAATAATTTTTAGTGGGATTAAGTTAATAACGTTTGAAATTTATCTATATATTAAACTTTTGAGATTTCATATTAACCAACTTTAAAAAATTAGAATAAATTTAAAAATTTACACACACACTCTGGATAAATATGAGCGTGTTATAAAATAATAAAGCAAGCAAGAAGAATATTATAGGGAAAGATAGAAGAGAGGAATTCTTTATTTCTCTTATGAGGAATGAAATACAATGAAGAGAACCTCTCTATTTATAGGAAAATTGACTTGGTGCCAAAGTCACAAACCCTAGCAAACCCTAAAATTTTTCCTAAAGATAGACATCACAATATTATAATAATATTTATAACACTCCCCCTTGATGTCTATTTCGATAGATAATATGCCTCATTAAAACCTTACTAGAAAAAAACCCAGTGGGAAAAAATCTAGTGAAGGAAAAAGAGTACACATTTCTAATAATACGCTATTTGGTTGCCTCATTAAAAACCTTACAAGGAAAAACTTAGTGGGACAAAAACCTTGAAAGGGAAAAAGAGTACAACGCGTATTAACTCCCCCTGATGAGAACTTCAATCCAAAACTTGAATCTTCACATCTTCACTTGAGAGTTGCAGATTTGCTATAGACTTGGTATAGTTTGGTAGAGACTTAGTGAATAAATCGGTCATATTAACGCTCGAACAAATCTCTTGCACGTTGATATCACCATTCTTCTCCGGAGCTCGTGTGTGAAGAACAACTTTGATGAAGCATGACTTGTGCTTTTATGAATCCTCTCTTTAGTTGGGCTATGTATCTTTGCATCTTCGGTCTTTGGATAGAGTTGCAATGGTATGTGATATTATTGAAATCACTCGCAAGTGTATTCTCGACTTGCTTTATAAACGGATGTTATCTTTACATGACTAGACTCTCATGTAGAACAACATCGTATGGCTATAATCCTCCATAGTCATAGCAAAATATATAAATGAATCAATTGCATAAAGATATGGCACTTCGGGACAAAAAATTCGCAAGTTTCTCATTTCAACTTCTTTCACAGATAATCTATTTCTTTTGAAAACTCTTCAAGAGTTTCAATAATTCTCAAGTCATCAACTTGCACTAACCAATATGACGAGTTTTTGACTTTCACAAAGACGTAAGGATAAATAGAGTCATTTGTGCCCTTAGTCATTAAATATTCATTAAGATGATAAAATCACATTCACCTTGCTTAACTTAATTCATATAAGAATTATGAATAAATTTCTACAACTTGTAAATGCTTCAGGCATTTAAAATTCTTCAGGAATTTTCATATAAATTTTTTCAAGTGACAATATTTATCAAAATGATGTGATATCTTCTGGTGTCTGGATCCGTTGGTCCAATAAGCTTTACGCTTAGCAAGATGCATCATTTCACTTGATAATAATTTCTATGTTAGCATGCTTTAATAGACGTAGAATTTAAATCCTCGCAATCTTTTACAATATTGCGCTATATTGTACCAAAGATTTTGTCAATGATATATCATTTATATCGGTTCGCAATATGACATAAATTATTGAGATCTCATCACTTTCATTATATTAGATACCTAAACCTCTCATGAGGTTTCATGAAGTGTTATGTCGAAGGCTCTTCAAGAGCACATTGCCTCCTTATAATGATCATTGATCATTTGCTCCTCTTTCTTTTCAATGATTATTGCGTTTGGAACCGATTAGTCTACCACGCTTCATGCATGTTGTAGACTCGTCCTTCGTAGACATGAATTTAATAGGAGCATTTTACGGCTGAAATTAGAAATTAATTTTGGGTCGAACAAATGCTTCGGCATTTGAGTTGAATTATCTTTTGAATGAGGATCACACTAATGATAATTCATAACATATTACTCAGCTGCTTATTCTCTCCCCCTTATGTTAGAAAAACTAACATATATCCCATCTTCTTTAGGGGAATTCATCTTTGTGCATCATGGTAGATTAATTAATCATATACCACACATTAAAAAACTGTTAGATGGAAATATATGGTTCCTAACCCTGAACCAATTGTGAAGGGAGAATTATCATAATTTATTGGTCTGAAGCATACAAATGATGTTGTATACAATATATCATATCTCAGACCACCACGTGAAGCTTTGTTCTCATAAGCAATGGTTTAGCTATTTATCGGAGGCATTCAACGCCAAACAGCTTGGATACAAACTAGCATTAACAAGATGAATTATCTTGATTACATAATCCGAAAATTGCGTTCTCAACTCAATTATTTTTTGAGCAAGTAACTTTGCATATGTCAAACTGCAGTTGACAATAAACGCACATGTGACCGTCTTATCGATGCATCTATTTAAGACATCACATAATAGGTGAACGGCCCATATTCACCTTTTATATTTTTTCAGAATTTAAGGAACTCAATCTCAACTTTAGCCAGTATAATCAACTTATCATGAGAACAAGCAACAACAATAAATTATTGAAGAATCTTCTAGTTCTTCAATATATGTCAAATACTCAATCTGCACATCATATTTGAATCGGGATGATCAAATCGCTCATGCCGATTAATAAAATTATTTATACTAGTAAACTTCAAGTTTACCATGTCATGTGCTATTTGTTTTAGTAAACTTCGGTTTACTATGACATGAATTTTATATCAATATAAACTTCGGTTTATTGTTCATGTGATTCATCATGCTTATATTTGTAGTACAAATCGGGCAAACTTTCATAAATATATTTCTTACCCGTAGTAACTTGAAGATATTCAATCTTCCAATCCTTTGTAGTATTGATCATTTTTATCGCAAACTTCGGGTTTACTACAACTTGTATTTCGATCATAACAACTTTTTTATATTGCGATACAAGAAGAATGACATAATAATAGATAAACTCTTCAGGAGCTTTCAATTTGCTTTCCATAATCATATATTGTTTGGACACTACTAGGTCATGATTCTTGTGCACAAATAATTAAGCTCTTCTGGAGACCTTGGTCACTAATTTTGCACTACCAAATATTGCTTAGACACTGCTGGTGTCACGAAAGAGAATTTGATGATCTTTCTGATGTCATGTAAGAATACAGTAAACAAATTTACTTTTAAAGATAATAAATTCATAAATAACTAACAATAAACATTATGCTCTAAACTTCAGTATTTCAAACATCTCCTTGAGGGAGATTCGCTATTAACATCTAAATATTTTGTATCTTAACGGTGACCACATAAAATTACATCCTTGATCAAAAAAATATATGAATTTGTTATTTCCTTCAGGAAAATAAATAACAACTAACCAATGCTATATCAATGTGGTTATAATAGAAAATATTCTACAAAATCCCATGGAATGACACGTTATAAAGGTATCCAAGATAATTTGACATACGACAGGTACGTGCAGCAATGACCTTCATACCACAAAATAACATCTATATCCTTTGTTATTTTATCTCTTCGGTGAGGTGTGTTGTGGTATTTCTTCATTCACTTCGGGGAATGAAACTTGGTCATTTAGATGAGCTTTATACATAATTTTTAGCGGCTCATTATTTTACTCAAGCACAATAAACATATGAAAATATTATGAGCATATAATTAACACCATCGTCTATAAGCAAATTCATAATAACAATTGTGGATAAGCAAATTATAATAAACTTCAAGCATATCCATAGTAATAAAATTGCACAAGCATATTTTGATCTCATCAATAAACTTATATATATGCTACTGTTTGTTGAAAATAAGAATTTCCGTATGTAATATCCATTTTTTTTTTTTTCAATTCTTAAAAGTCTCGTTATCCATAGTATCGTTATCCATAGTAGCTTTAACCTATACTAGTTAGTGCCACAAAATAGTAGACTTAAGTTAATCATATGCCTCATATCAACTCAAAATTAACTAGAAATAGGCAGAAAATACGTCGCAAAAGATTTGCATCAAATTGAAACTGGTCTAACAACTTTAAAATTAGACTTTCCGTTAGTATATGAATGGTCATGTGAAGTGTTATACTTGCTATAGGAAAAAGCACATGTCATATTTATACAAGTCCAGAAAATAACAAAACGTTTTAACTAGGATTAAAATAATATGAAATTACAGAAGGGCTTCGGATGGTAAGCACGTATAGGCAAACAAGAAGTCAGTGGTTAATCATACCTTGCGGATAGAAGGGATTGAAACGTAACTTTGGCGGAGATAATATACTACTTCTGGAGTAAATTTCGAGTTTTGCTACTTCGAGTAAATTTCGCATTTACTATGTCAAGCAAAGTTTAATGTTTTCCGCTTCGTGGAGTAAAGTCCAAAATTAGCTACTTCCGGAGAAGATTTTAGAGTTTGCTACTTAAGATTTGTTTACTTCAGGAATAAAACATAGAATATTTAGAATATCTTTTCTAATTATTTCACCTCTTCTGGAGGTGGGGCGTGATATTTTCACAACCAAGAGCACGTCTGTATTTATAATCTTTACTAAACATCATCACATTCACTTCAGGGAATGGATCTGTATTTGTAATATTTATCAATAGTTCTATTCTCTAGGAATGGAACATAATCATCTGAACGTGTCTTAACCATATCAATTTGTGAAAGTTCAAAATCTCTTTTAAGATATTGCTACTTCAGGAACAAATCGAGACACATATAATGTTCAGATTTTTTTTCTTTCTCTAACATATCTTCAGTTTTAATCATAAGCTTATATAAATATTATCACTTCCGGTGGTTAACAAATTTAATTACAATGAAGCATGTGAATTATAATCACTTCAGATGTCATATCACACATAAAAATCTGATTTATAGACAACAAACATATGAGAAAAATAACACATATAATAAGGACGATGTCGCAGTAAGCCCTTGAATAAAGTGTTATTGTATAAAACCCGACGCCCATGTAATAGTACAATTTTAATATTATTAATTATTAATAATAAATAATAAAAGTAGGTCAAGACCCTTCGCTAAATTTGCAACTTTCATTAGCCACCGACGATGAATTGCATCAGTGGGTCTTTTTATCCAAAGTTTGATCTAATCAATGGCGTAATTTTCTATGCTCGGGTAAAATAAACTTAATAGCCAAACCGGCTACACCCATTTACCGTTTTCGTGGATAATTGATTAACATAAACAATTAAAAAAAATCCATGAAGCCTTAAATTTGTTTTTGTTCTAGACTATAACCGTCGAACAATTCAAAAGGTTTTATTTTGCGTAATTACATGTATGCATATTTTAGATTATCTATTTAGATGCAAGCATTGCTCATGATGTTAATTATTCAAAAATATGCACATCAAAATCATTTTACAAAAATTAGTGCTTACAAGAACAATGGACAATGCATATAAACGTTCTAGAATATAGTTCAAGAAATAACCGTCGAAACGTGAATATCCTCTAGCAAATCGTTCTCTAGTTCTGTCTTCCATTAGTTAGAGACTCGTGCTGATAACGTGTTATAAAATAATAAAGCAAGCAAGAAGAATATTATAGGGAAAGAGAGAAGAGAGGAATTCTTTATTTCTCTTATGAGGAATGAAATACAATGAAGAGAACCTCTCTATTTATAGGAGAGAATTGACTTGGTGCCAAAGTCACAAACCCTAGCAAACCCTAAAATTTCTCCTAAAGATAGACATCACAATATTATAATAATATTTATAACAGAGCGGTTATTTTTTATATATATATTTTATTTATGTAACTGCCCTTTCTAGTAGTATATATATATATAAAGAGCTTATTACAAGCACAAAGTTCATTTTCCAGCTTGTTACAACCACAAAGTTCATTTTCCAACTTTCCTTGTACAGTTCCAGAACCTACTTAAGAAAGGTTTTCTAAACTGTTCATCTTCCTCTTTTCTTTTTTTTTGATTAATAAACTGTATAAATTACTCTCTTCTTTTAGTTATTCCTTTCTAATTTTTGTGGTTTACATAGGAATGGGTGGCAAGCAGTGGGGTGGATTCGGCAAATACGAAAATATCATCAATCCGCCTAAATGTGTGACTGAGCGTCTCATAGAGGTTCATTTTCTTTTGGTGGACATGGTCAAGAAACTAGACAAGATCATGGAGGAGCATGCTGTGTTGAAGGCCAATCAGGAGAAGATTGAGAGGTTAGTCAGGGCTACAGTCGGAGGCGTTGGCCTCGAACTTCAAGAAGTGTTACCCCCCTCACCCCCACCTTTGCCTAAGGGTGATTAGGGTTTGTTAGTGACCCCTCCCCCCCCCCCCCCAAAAATCCCCACCCTGCATGTGAATGTTGTTGGCAGGGTTAGTTGGTACTTAGGGGGTTTGATTTTGTTGTTTTGGTTGTATTGTGAGGAGGATGCTTTTATATATATAAAATTATGCAAATTTTATGGCTAAAACTATTAACCGTCTCGTATTTAATTTCGTATAATATATCATAATAATCAATAGAAACCAACCTAAATGCAATATACAGTTTATTCGACCAAAAAAAAAGACAATTTTTTTTGTTGATTTAACAAATGCAGTAAACACGAAAATTACAAATATACAGTAAAAAATAAAATACAAGATATTTTATATTGTTCAGTCGGATTAAAAATATATTGTATGGAATATAAATAAAGTTAATGAAATAATTATTTTATGTTAGTTAATTATTTCACATATTGTATCATAAGAACCAAAAGAATACTCCAGGTTAATTGTTATTTTATGCAAAGAACCAACCCAAATGCAATATATAGTTTTATAAAATAAAAAATAATATATTTTAGATTGTTTTAATACTATATTGTATAGATGTTTTTAAGGGAAGGGTATAAATCTAGAGAAGAAATTTACAAACTAAATAACTAGGGATATTGAAAGAAGAAAGAAACGTCTCGGTTTCTTCTTTCTACCATCATTGTTATCACGCTGATACTAGAGATATTGGAAGAAGAAATGGTGGCGGTAATTGTGACTTTATGTGTATCAGCGCACATTGGATATGGCAAAAAACAAATTTCTTCATATACCAAGACAAGTCACTAACTACTATTGGGTACGCGTGCTTTGCTTCTAATTTTGGTAAGACATATCACATAGGGTATTTGCTATTTAAACCTACTATTTACTACAAGATTTATCACAAGCAATCCTGAAAAATCTTAGATATATCAAATTAAATCTTGAAAGGTATCATTACTACTCTTCATTTACATCTACCTTATATATATTGTTCTTATTTTTTTTTTATTTGCAGGTGAATATAACTCAATGAATATTCCTAGTTATTTTCACCCTTGCCTCCAAATCCATCTGTATCCAGTGAACAATCCGCTTAGTCGCTTGTTTCTCAGATTAATGAATTGAGAGTGGAAGTTGCTAAGTTAAGTCACAGTGTGGATAAGATTACCCACAAGCAGGAGATGGGGATGATGCTTATGGAAACTGTTGTGACTAGGTTGGAGATAATGATGCTGCCTTCTATCAGAGAGCCTAAGAGCGACCCCCAAAGCTCGTTTTAGACAAAGTTTATGTACCTATTTTGGTTTTTTTTTTTTTTTTTTTTTTTTTTTTTTTGTGTGTGTCGTTGTAATCAGAATGAATTTTAATATCAGAACAATTTTATGAGGAACTTGCGTTCAATTTTTAAATTTCTATATTAATAATATTTAATGAGTAGCTGTATTGAAATAACTGACAGTCATTAATTGAAGTTCAACCACATTTTCCCTATTTAAAGAGAACACTGCACCACATTCCTTATTCTCATTGTTGACATACATCCCAAATCAATACTCTAACCTATCTCTATCAGCTGTAGGTATAGTACATGCATTTTTTTTTAATGTAATGGTTCAATAAGAGCTTATCAAATTAATTTTTCGACAAACGATTATATTTTTTTATTTATTGAAATGGAACGCCTACTAATACGTCACACTAAGAAGATCATGCGTAAGTTGGATGACACATATTTTTTGACTATTCGCCAATCAAATGCCTTTGGAAAACCGTGTTAATCTTACCAATGAGATGTTCATGCAATGTTTGAATACTTTAGACTCTTAGTTGAACGAGATTAGGTACGTCACTGAACATTCATGGGACACCTTAGTGGAATTGGATGGAGATTGGAGAGGATGCTCAGATCCATATTTCATTATGCTAAGTTGGATGCAGATGATGTTGTTACTCCCCCCTCCTCTCCCCCTTCGTTTTAGTGGGTATTTGGATCCTATGGTTAAGTTTTTGTTATGTGAATGATATTTTACATTCCTATGGTTATGATTTTGTTATGGGGATGTAATTTTAAATTCCTAGTCCTTTCAACTAGACAAGTTAATTATTAGCAATATGGTACTTTGTTAGTAAGTTTTACTTGGTATAGCTTACTATGTTACATATTTATGGAACATAACTATACTTTTTAATAATTAAGTTTAGTAGCTATAATATTATATTTTTACAACTTATAGCTACCCACTTTTCTACCAATTAACTTAACACTCCCCACACCCCTATTTTTTAGCTGCACACTTTCTCTCTCTCCCCTTTTCCTAAATATACACTTTTCTAACTCCCCATCTCCCCTAATTTCATGCTTTTCAAATCAGTTTCTGATTTCTTTCACTTCCTTTTTTTACTCTGTATTAACTGCTCATTAATTTCAACCTTTTACCCCCAAAATTCAACTCTATTTCCTAAAATATGTAAGATTCTCTGTTATTTTTGTGTTCTCCCTCATCATCTTTGTTTCTTTTTGGGCTTTACTAAGCCACAGATTTTCATCTTTCCCTGTATTCAGTGGAAGTTTAAAGGTTTTTTTTTGTTTTTGTTTTGAGGGATCCATGTATCATTCATCCTCATGTCGTTTTAGACCACCGTTTTCTCCGGCGTGATCTGACCGGCGTCAGTCGTCTTCTCTTTTCCGATCTAATCTGTGGCAATTGCATGGTCAGATCTGTAGCAATTACAAACACCAGCTTATTTGACACGGTCAGATCTATAGCAATTAAAAAGATCAGCCTATTTGAACAGAAAATATTAAACACCAAATCATTTAACCGCCATGACTGTTCCTAGATGCCCTCACTTCCACGCGGCCACCGGAATTTTTGAATACGGATACGAAGTTTTTGTTATTGGACAAGAGTAAAAATATTCATGTTCTCCAAGAGGTATTTTTTTTTTTATTAATGATTCACTTCACCAGATATGTATTTTACTTGCATTTTAAGTATATTTTTATCGTATTTTTCGATTTCAGTTAATTCTCGTTTTTTCAATTCACCAGATCTATATTTTGCATATATTTTAAGTATATTTTTGTCGTATTTTTTATTATTTCAATTAGTTTGTGTTTTGAACTTGGTTAATTCTGTTTTTCAATTCACCGGATACGTATTTTGCGTACATTTTAAGTATATTTTTGTTGTATTTTTTATTATTTCAATTAGTTTGTGTTTTTAATTGTGTGTGATATATTTTTTCTACCTAATTTGTTACTTGTAAATTTATGTGATTTTGAATTTGTGTTTACTTTTTATCAAAGTATATTTTGTAGTATATATTCAGTGTATTTGAAGTGTATTTTTACAGCACAGTCACACACTGTTGTAGTGACAACCACAGTGCATTTGACATTGATATATTTGCATTATATTTATAGTATATTTTCAGTATATCTTGAATGTGTTGTTATTTATTGTGGTTAATTTGTTATTTTTTTATTTTTTCATGTTTTGTTAATGTAAAGTTTCAGTATATCTTGACGCATTCCAGCTGAAATTGATGCAAAGTTTCTCATTATGAGGTACGACGCAAATCGACGGGCAACCCTGAATGCATTTATTGATAACGAGCAACCACCAATACTGTCAAGACTACCGTTGATTATGATGCGGTGATTTTAGTAGATGTTCGGGAGTAGATTTGTAGACGAACGGTTTATGTTTTAAGTTGTTGTTTTTTTCTCCAACTTTTTTTTTATGTATAACATCAACAGTTGCGACATTATTTTTATGAAGATTTTAGAAGAAGTTTTATGTATTTTGGTAATGATCCTAAAAAGCTTGTTGTATAGTCTAATCGTAGATTTGAATTATGTTTTTATTACATTTATATTTTTTTCTTGTATAGTGCTGCTAAAAAATTACAAAGTGCACTTCAATATCAAGTTTGTATTTCCTACATGTTTTCACTATATTTTATTGATGAACCAGAAAGAGTTCTATGCATTTTCTATACATATTCATGGTACACTTGAATTCATTATTGAACCATAAAATCCATTTTTCTGTACAATAGACTTCAAAAATTAAAGAACAATTTTAATACTTCTAAAATACATACAAAATACAAGTGAAATATATTGTAAATATATTCATTACGATTCAAATCTTACGTATCAATTAGAATACACTCAAAAATACAATCATAATACAGATAAAATACAGTGAATCAAAAGCCACCCTTAGGGATTAAAGTTTTTTTTATGGAGTCAAGTTTTCCCATCTTATTAAAGTTACTAAATAATATTCAATATCAGCTTATTGCACTCAATAACTAATATTTTTGATTTTTAATAATGTAATTTCATTGAATATTTTTAATGACGAACACAAAATCGATGGTCATAGCATCAGGAGACAATCTCAACTTGTCACTATGCAATTCAGTTGATGAACAAATCAAGCTTTGCATGATTTATGGAACATTAAAAGAGGTTTTTTTTTTAGTTATATTTTGGGAAAAAATATGATGAGTGTTTTTGAATTCAAATTTTATGTGAATGATTAGATGTTGAATGAGATATGTGATTAGATATGGAAGAGAATGAGATTTGCGTGATTTATGGAACATTAAAAACGGTTACTGTTTAGTTTGAAAAAGATTTTTCCCCTTAAATAGAGGCATTATTTGCTCAACGGTTCCGTGTATTTAGTCTATATTTTGGCTATATTTATGCGACGCGTCGGGACCTAAATATAGGAAAAACCATTTCAATTGTAAATAATGAACTTGTAGTTATAGCTTGTTAGAAGCAGCTAAAAGATAGCTATTTGTGAAAATTTTACTTTTTGTTAAGGTATGTTATTTTGCATTCTTACTCCTTTATGTTACACAAGTGATTGTTATGCCAATATTTCTCTTTGAACACTAGATTAATTGGACACGAAAAGACGCATTACATGATAGGTCCGTATATGATACTTGAACTTTCATTAGCAAAGGAGTACCTAGTAAGTTTCTTTCTTAAAAGAAAGAAAAAAAAAAGTGAAATTTAAATTCAAATTCACACAACTCGGAGCATTGACAACATTGGGCTTGTAAAAAAAAAAAATGACATCTGAGAGGTACAACCAACCTATTAAATGTTTTGCTTTTACCCCTATAGATATCAAACCCTAACAAGCAAAAAAATATCTCATTTCTTTCAAAAATCCTTCCTAAAATTTTTGAAAAACAAATGTCTTCCCAAAACATAACTTCAAATTCTCAGGGTTCTTCGGATGATCTACTGCCCGATCCATTGTGGGTGATTACGGCTTTGAAGGCGCAAGTGAAAGACCTTTCTTATCGTTTGAATAATGTTAGGGAAGAACTTTGGGAGCTGAGGCACAGGTTTTGGGCCTACGTTGAAGAAGTTAACAATATTGGTGATCAATAGGTAAGGATGATTTACTTTTTGGTGGTGTGATGGTTTAATTCTTGTTTTGAAAGATGTTGGTGGTGGGATTGTTTAGTTTTTGTTTTGAAATATGTTAGGATGGTCTAGTTGTGCTCTGTTGGCTGTTTTATCCATCACCCTTTATTTTATTTTTTTGTGGGGGTTCATGAACTTAATGTAGTAACAACCTTTCGTAATGCAAGATTTCGTGTTTGTTTATGTTGCTGGTGTATTTCTGAACTTGTTCAATTCATGTTTTTTTCTGGTTGTTACGCAATAAATACTTGAAAAAAATACTTGCATATACATAGAAATTTACTGCTTTCATTAACATGTAGATAGGCAAAAGAAATATAATAACCAACATGATAATCCAAAATAATCAAGCCTAAACTAGCCATCGAAATTCATCCAGATTGGGTCATTATTAACAACGACAAATTTGACAAGTTGTAGCAAGCTTTTGTACAAAACTACATCAAGAACGTCTCCCTCTTGAAAATCAGCCTCCTCAACGAAAACCTTCCAACCAAACATGATTCGCCTTCTCCTTCCACAAGGTACAACTTGTGCTGTCCAAATGATATACAAATGACGAATAGTAGTTTCCGTTGCTTCTTTCCGTTGCTTCTGAAGGAATAAACTGAGCAATATTCCCTGGCAACCACTATAAACAATTTTTTTAAAAAAATTATTTTAATGTTGAATTAACAAAATAAAGTAAACGTACCACATCATCCAACGTTGCATAAGATTGGCTTAGCGTGATTGTGAAACGGATTAGGGGCCATCGATTTGGGTTTACCCGAGTGAACCCTGCCATTTGTGAGGACTATTGTGAAGGAAAAATATCAGACCCAGATTACGGATCACGCGGGCACCTACCGTATTATCACCTAGTGGGCGAACCCTTCCAACCAACCCATTATTCAAAACTCGTCTTTACAAACATGTAACTACTAACATAAGTAATAGGTGGAAAATATCATAATCCTTTTCATAAAATCAAGAGAAAACTTCCCATCCCCCGAGATCTAGTCTAGACATGTACAAAAGCTTCTATAAAACAAGGAATAGGCCGAAAATAAAATAATGACGCAGCTTCTGTCTGGAAGGATATATACAAAAGTTGTCCGAGGATATCTACCGCTGCAACATGATAAAACCTCTAAGCAATTTCCTGAAAGCGCACCTACACTCCGAAAGGAATGTAGCAAGAGTCTATCAGTACATCACACGTACTGGTAAGTATCATAGGCCGACTACAATTAATTCACGCGATATAATATAAAATTAGACAGAATAAACATATATGTTAATTAACAATTACTCTTATAAGCTATTCCCATTAAATAACAACGCATCATGAAATTACTCGGATCCTCTCTATTACTATCACTTATTTATTCCCATGATAAGGAATAACATAACCCAACGGCCTAATGTATTAATTAAATGGTAGACACAATAGTAATACGATTCTAGACCGCCTTCAGATGCTATCTACTTATAGATTATTCCTTCTAACAATTAACAACAACCCATTAACAACGGAACATCAAATTCAAATATCTCATTCTTAGCCCTTCCCGACATAAACATTAAATGCAAGAGAAGTCACAATTACTTGACTACGAAAGTATCCAACTTTTGAAATCTCGAAAGTGAGTCATACCTCAATACATTACCACAAACCCATGAACACCATCAATAGAATATATATATATAAGAAATAATTACGGAAGTACAATAAAGTAAATATAGTCTCTCACCAATCATGTACACACATGCTAAATGGTAATGTTTTTCCCAAATAGCCATGATCTGCAGGGGACCCATGGTGTCCATGTACCACTCATTCCGGAACGAACCTCAGACCACGAGTTCACAACAAGGCTTCATCGTCACCCCCTGTCAAATGTGCCTTACGTAGATGTATATGTTCTATCTTCAATAATTATCAGTATTATCCATCACAATATATTATCATTGATTTCCGTTACAAGCTATTAACCATAATTTCTTAGTCGAACATAATCAAATCATAAGCACGAAGTGATGCCAGAGTCTGTGATGTACCGATCGAATTACCACAAGTCATACTAGAACTCGATATTAATCATGCATACCCACAATGGAAATTACTATAGTGAAGTACGCGTCACCTAAAATATCGTAATCTAACCTAAACTAAGACCAATTTACAACCGCATCAAGCCCAACCCCTCTAGACCTTCCACTAATGTCCCTCTTAGAACAATTGGCTAAGTTTCTCGCTACTACAAGCCCTTTTTAATGCTAACATTGTCAACCTATTGTATGTCCAACTGACTCCTTGTTCGAAGACCTAATCATGCTTTCTACCATCAATTCTACGTCATATATACGTTTCACGAATAAAAGTCTAACTCAAGTAAACCATTACCTACCTCGATGCCAAGTAGCTATCACGAACGTGCGTACAACCCTCTCAACCGCATTGCGGAACTGAATCTTGATCGAGAACCCTAGGAATTTACGAACACGAGTACAAGGGTTACACCACAATCATACATGCATCACATCTTTCTCTTTTACTAACTTTGAGGGACAAGTTTTATCTACGGGAAGAATTTATTTTATAAATGGTAATCAAGAATGATGTTTGGAGGCTTACCTTGGTGAAGTTTTTTGGGTGCCCTATCCAAGAACCCTCATAGAAGTTGTCTTAGAATAAGGTTTTGGAGAAAAGCGGGACAAAATCCTGAAATAAGACTTTTATAGAAATCTGGCCCACGCTCCTTCACTGCACTGGTGGGCTTCCCGCTGCAACGGTCCCACTGCGGCGGTCACTGGACCACTGCAGCAAAGGGTCTTGACCCTGGGTCCACAGTTTTGACTTCTACAAATTTGATCCCAATTTTGATTTTACGCGAAACTTTTTAATAAGCCTAGACTTTTATAACGTGAAGCTTGACTTTTGTACGAGGTTCGAGGAGGATTTCAATAACGACCAAAAGGGTCATTACAACAAAATATATGCAATGTTTGATATGATGGTTAGTTGCCTCAATAAATAGGAAGGAACTTAAATGTTAGGGTTTGGAGCCACCTTTTCACTTTTTTCCCTCTCTCCTCACAGTGGGTTTCAAAACGAAAAAAAAAAAATGCATTCAAACTTATAGTGACTGCTACCATATTTAGAACAACTTCTATTTGGTACACAATAAATAAACTATACTACTCGCGTATACGAAATTTTTGTACTACAATTAGACTAGGCAAGTTAAATAATTTAGTACTAGGAAAGTTAATTAAATAATTTAGTACTTCCAATACTAACAAACAATGCATCATCTAGTACCATTACACACTTTTGAGATACAAAATTCAACTTACAATTCAATTAAACTTGGCAAAAAAATTACACAAGTTGGTCTGTTTCAACATCCCCACTTCCACTACTTCTACTATTCCTACCACTACTTCTACCACCCCCTACACCTCCACCTCTTGTACTTGTACGAGTACTCCTACCTCTCCTTTTACCTCCCCTATTACCACCATTATTATCACCTCCAGTTCTATCGCTAAACCCTTGTCCACCCCCTCGCCTAAATATGTTTGAACGTGCACCTCTATATCTGTTAATTAGTGGCCTTCCACGTGGATGAGCCTCTCTTGGGTTTATTATGTATGTTGAATCATCATCATCTGATCCATCGCCATCAACTTCTAGGACAACCATATCATCATTCCAATTCAAATATGCAGCCAATCTTGCTTTCATTACATTTTTAAAGTCTTGAATTTTCACGTCACTATCCAATGCCACATCACACACCTTGTCAAACCATTTCTTCAACTCATTATACTTTTTGAGCTGATCAGTCACAGTGGGGTAACCTCCAGGAAATAATTTCTTCAGGTGGGGACGAATTATGTCTCTTCTCCACCTTCTCATTATGCACCTATCAGGGAGGCGTTGTATCCTCTTTTGTGCCATAACTTTTAGTATGTGGCATCACACTATGCCAGTAGATTCAAAGTTTTTGCCATTGCATTCCAAATATGGGCCTCCTAGTCTATATTCCACCAAAAACACAAATTGATTCCCATGGAAATCATTCCTAATTGAAAAATCTGTAATGATGTACTTCTCCACCCCCTCCACTAATTCAGCATTTTCATGAATGCTCAATGCACAATGCAAAATCCTTTGTTCCTGCACGAAGAAAAGATCATATATTATACGAGTGTAATGTCTTTGTATTTAAAAATTCTACTCGAATCCAGAAAAAATTCTTGCTTTTGTATATCTAGAACTAAATTCAACTTCTAGCTCTTTATCATACTTGGCTCTCAAGGCCATCTCGTATTTCTCAACAAACTGCTTCAGGGTGCTATAACCACTGATATAGCCATCAAAGAAAGCATGCATACCCTCACACCTTTGTGTGGACAACATACCAGCCCAAAAGTAGTTCTTTAGATAAACAGGAACCTAATTCTCTTTTTCTGAAAATAGATTAGAGAACCATCTTTTATTTCCTAAGCCATATTTTTCAGCAAATGCCTCCCATTTTCCAACAAATTCATCAATAGTAATGCTATCAAGGACTACGGATTTAAATTCTCTCCTGGCAATTTTATGATCATGAACTCGCTTTAGCCTAAAAGGCAACTTTGTTTAAATGTGCCAAATGCAATACCTGTGGATTGCATCTGGCATCACTTCTCTAATAGCTACCTTAATGCTCTCGCATTGGTCGGTCAAGATAGCCGTTGGAGGTAAACCATTCATGGCTCTAAGACAAGTAGAGAACACATATTTGTAAGTTTTAGCATCCTCACTAGTAATCAAAGCACAACCCAGAAGTATGGACTGGCGGTCTTTGATTTATACCAATAAATGAAGCAAACGGCATGCGCCATTGATTCACAAGGTAGGTTGTATCAAAACATATCACATCACAAAACTCGCGATATGCATACTTACAATGTGTATGAAACCATACACAGTTACGGAGCCTGCCAGAATTATCATTGTGTACTGCATAGAAAAACTCCCTATCCTGAATCTGCATCTCAAGAAAAAACCTGTTTATTGCTTCTGCATCAGTGGACAAGGTTCTCAACCTCCTCTGATGTAGAATGTAATTTCTGCAGTCCTTGGGGGTACATCTCAAATTTTCAGGACCACCAGCTTGAACTTCCAAGAGTCTTATGCTCTTTGAAGGTCTTATGCCTACAATGTCGTGAGCTACTAGATGCCTCTTCAAACTATTGCTCACATCCCTATGCGAGGGCATAAAGCGTGATAGTTTGGGATCCAATGGATGATTATGATCTCCAACGAGCTTATTAACACGCCATGATCCATCATGCAGCAAAATATCATTAATTTGAGCTTTACATTTAATCTTTTTGCTCTGTTTATATCTTTTTACTTTACCTCTCTTATCACAAGCAAACACAATATAATTAATTGTATCACTACATTTTTTTACCGCTGATTTTTTCAACACACCAAACCCTTTCAATCTGGCGTGCTCTCTGTAAAATGCAAACATTGAATCTTTAGTATTGAATATCATTCCTTCAGTAGTACCTTGTACAAGTTGTTGATGAGTAAATGTATCCTCATCCATTCCTTCTCTATCTTCATCTTCATCTTCATCTGTCACATGAGCCTCATATTTATGTTGATCCGGCATAGGATCCTCGTCGTCTTCCTCCAATTGATCAGGCATATTTGCCTCTTCCTCTAGACACATCAAGTTGAGCTCTTCATCCTCACTGTCCAAATATGCGTCTGGACCACCAATAAAACTCCCGTCTGAATCTTCACCTTCTCCACCACCAACATTAGAGAACAAACTGTCATTCTCTTGAATCTCTAAAACATTATTCAAGGTTTCCCTTAAATCATTGTCCGAATTTCCATTGTTTGGGTCCATTTTATGTGTGTGATTTTGGCAAACAAAGAAGGCACAAGAATAATAGGCAATTGTTGTAGAAGAGATGAGAATAAGAGGCAACTATTGGAATTAATTAGCAGACCGTATAAAATAGGCGTTAATTAGTAGACCGTATAAAATACCATTTAATTAGTAGGTGTATATATAAAGTATGACGCATGTATGTATAGAAACGCGATTAATCTGCTCGAGGTGTTTGGAAAAATGGAAAAGTTGAGCAGGCCTAGGTGTAATCATGTGTATGTCTTGGAGGGAAATATTTTGGAGGAAAAGAAGAGTATTTGGAGCCAAAGGGTACACGAGTCTTTTTACGGTGGTTGTGATGAATTGTGATGTTTGTGGTTGTGATGTTTAGCACTACCCTGTAAGATAAAGTGTCATACTCCATCCTTTCTCATTTTCGCAAGTGATAGATTTTGATTTGACACAAAATTTAAGAAAAAAACTTTCTTAAAAAAATAAAATAAAATTTTAGTCATTAGCCATCATGACATTTTTTATACAAGCATGTCAATAAGGATAAACTGATAAATTTTAAATGTTACATTATTTTCAAAATATAAAGATATCAGTGTTTTTGGAGCGACCTAATACATATCTCTTAAATATAAAGTTTTATTTGGCATAGTATATCGACAACCCTTTAAATTTGTCAGTAAATTTTATGTAGACACTTGAACTACAACATGTTTCGATTGATCATCTGGACATATGAATGTGTTCCTATTAGACACTTCCGATTCAAAATTATGAAAAAGCTTTTGCGTATGGGCTCATATGCCCATAAGTAGATAAGTTAACCACTTAAAATATGTCATCTCCTCCAATTATATTCATTAACCTCAATAAGCCGTAAATTCTCATGCATTTTCCAATTGATTCTGATGTGTATAATTAGAAGAGAAGATATATTTTATGTGATTAACTTATTTACATAATCGGCGCTTGCGAACACGCGCAGAAATTTTTTCAAAACATGAGCTCCTCTAATAAAACATTTTATCATGTATTCAGTTGCTTAATTGAAACAGATCATTGTTCGAATGTCTAAATAAAATTCTTGTCAAGTTGAAGGACTTGTCGATGTATTAGGCCTTTATTTTCTATTGTCAGGATGATTCATGTCACTTTTAGAAACAAAGGTTTTTCCACCGACATTTAGTTGGAAATTTGTCTTTATGAAATAAGATTTTTTTCACCTCATTCCCACTGAACCAGCTTACTGAGAAAACGCATGATGGGAAACAGATTCCCATTAAAACGTTGAGAAACTTTCTAATTTTTTCCCTGTGAAAACAGTACTCCCACATTCAGTGGGAAATTAGAGATCTTTTAGTAGTGTGTCATGAAACATAGTCCAATAACATTGGTTGTATACTTAATGCTTGAAAACCAAAAAGCTATTAAAGCCTAACTGAAAACTACTGTTTGTCATTGATGAACTTCTGCCAAAAATCTAAGCCATATCGTAGACTCATAGTTGAAAAGCAAAAGGAGCTTAGTTAAAAGCTTCTAGCTTTGGTTTGAGTTTTGCAACTGACAGACATACTTTAGAAACAAGATTGTGTATATATTCGTTAAATTTTTTCTCTACAGTTTCCAACACTTATATCTCTGACATCCTTAACAAACACATCCACAAGTGTTGGATTTCACTGTTGTCTTACATGAATTTAGTTAAACATTAAATTAGAAGATCAACCAACAACAACAACATACCCAATGAAATCCCACAAAGTAGGGTCTGGAGAGGGTAGAGTGTCTTTCAAATCTTACCCCTACTTGGGAGGTAGAGAGGCTGTTTCCGAAAGACACTTGGCTCAAGAAAAAATATGTCAAAAAGGTCAGACAAGAGTTGAAGATCGAACCAATAAAATTTAAATTTTTAATCCGTTTCAGTCTTAATTACATCCTCTTATTATTTCTTTAATATAAGGATTGTTGGGTTTTTGAATGAGGTGTGAATGGGAAATGAAAGAACTCAAAATGGAGGGAAATGAACAAGTTCCGTTTTACAAAGGAACTTTGTCCCTCATTGGGTGGGGAAAGTAATACTTGTGTACTTATATGTAGAAGCACTTCTTCTAGCTCATAAAGAGTTGAGAAAAGAGTCTCCCTTCGCGCCGTCATCGATTCGAATTCAGTCAAATGATTTGATTGATATATTTTTTGGACCAAATTTATTTCTTTAATATTAATTTTGTATTAACGTTTCATGACCGTTTTGTAATGGTAATTTAATTTCCTCTTCGGTATCATTTTTCCATTAATTTTTCGGACATAGCCGTTTTACATAAACAACCATTTTGCGAAAAGTCACTTGGAAGAGTTGCATCTCTTCAGACTGGACTCAAACCTCAGGTTATAAATACTGGCTATTTCACATATTTTTTCCTTATGAAAACTTTCTTCACAAAATAGAAAACTACTAAGTGTGATTTGGCTGTTCATTTGCGTTCGCTGCACACCGGCGTTTGAGGTACCGCTACGCCAGTGACGATAATTCATTCTATCCTAAGAAGAAATAATCTATAACCTTGGGTGCTTGGGGGGATTAAGTTCCTTAAGGATACACTGTGAATTTAGTAGGCTCGGATTGTTCATCGTTAATTTTGCTTCTTCTTCAATTATGAATTTATTTAATTTCTGTCTCTAGAATATATTTTCGAATATAGAAAGATAACAAGGACTTACTTTGATTTATAGTATCAGCATTTTTAAAATTATAAATTTCTGGAAATATATCAATGTATTTTCAGGTTTATCTGGTATGAAGTTTAAAGTTGAGTTAGTTATGAAGTAAAATATATATTGCCCAAAAATGAGGGATGATGATCCTACATTAGCAATAAAAGTGAAGCAAAGTGACAAATTTCTTTATAGTAAATAAATTTATTTTGCCTGTCAAACATCAAAATTTAGGACCTATTTGGCCATGAAAATTTTTCACTTTTTTTTGAGAATTTTTTTTACTTTATTCTAAAATCAGCGTTTGACCAGAAAAATTTCAAAAATCTAGAGAAAACCTAAAACCCTGTTTTCAAATTTTTTTTTCCTTCACTTTTTTCACTTTCAGTATATTCAAACAACCAAGTTCTTTGCAACAAAAAATAACTCCATTTTCAACTCCAACTTTAAAATTCTAAATAAAGTAAAAAATATTTGATTTTCGTGTCCTAATTTAGTGTACTTGTGTATTGTGTGAGATAGAGGAGGTGGGGGCCATTAACTTAATGGTCAAAATTGGGGAATTATTGGGGACTTTTTATGATGATAGGGTTGGCTAGAACAGGAGGAAGTCAAAGGGGAGGGGAAAAAAAGTTGAAAGTGGATTTTGCAATGGGGGGCCTATGTTTTTACATATACATAGTTTGTCCCCCCAAAAGCAAGCAGGATCAATTAGGGACCTAAAAAAAAACTTTTTACCCCAAACACTAATAATTAATCACGGTCACCTTTGCTTATCATAATACATACATATTACATATATTTACTAAGTACAACTGATCTAAACAACAAGCCATATGTATTTAGTATCCGCGTTGTACTATGTTTGCTTAAATGGGCCCTTAATCATCATATAATTGTCGCTTCAATTGCCCTAAATTATTTACTATCACTACTAAAAAAAAAAAAATTGAATTTAGCTATGAAGTTCGTCGCGAATTTGTCGATAAATAGCTTGTAGTTAATAAAATTTTCTAATAATCCATCCCTAAATAGGATTAGTGATGGATTTTGTTGTTACCTACCGAATTTTTTCTTCATCGTTATTTCCTTTTTTTTTAGGGCCCTTTTTCTTAATAGTATAAGTTTTTCTGTCAACCCACTTTTCTATTTTTTTTACTTAAAAAGCAAAAAACAAATATTTACTCGTACTTACTGATCGTTAATTATATCCTTTCCCTATTTGGAATTTAATTCCTACCATCATATAACATTTTTTTTTGTTTATATCACTTTCGGAAAGACTAAGATCCTATCTTCTTAATTGTGATTTGAAGTCATAACTTTTAATCCCACCAACTAAATTATATGATTTTGACATCCTAAAGTTCAAAGATAAAATAACATTTTGGAGGAGTCATTTAATTTGATTGGAGAAGGCGGATATTTAAAACAATAGATTAAGGTGTACCATTAAATAAAATAATATATGAAAGGTGTACCATCTATTTGAAAAAGAACAACTAGTCTTTCTTTAAGGCAATATAAAATATTCTCATGTGTTCTCTTTTCAACTTTTTCCCTATTAGGAAATGTTGATGGGGGCAAATTAAAGATGAAAGCACAAATCTATAAAGTTAATCAAATCTCTCTGTAAAAGTTATATGTGATTACTTGAAAACGCATCTAATTAAGTGATTAATCATGTCCCCACTTTCTCTCCACTTGGTTTACAACTTGCTATAATTATTTTGGTATTTCTTATTCATCTTAGTTAAAATTTGTTGAAAACATAACATGCACGATCTTAACCTCATGCAATTTGGCCATAAATTATGTTTATAATTTATGTCCTCTTATTAAGACATTGTATTATTTTATTTGTATATATATGCCCAAAAGACAGAGAACAAAGGACTGCTTGTTTAAAAATTTGAAACTAGCTTTCATCAAATTGTTTTGCATTGACTAATTAATGATGTGGAGATCTTTTGGCAACAAATTAAGAACATATCCACGAGGTAATGTGTTAGTAACAATTTAGGCATAAATAAAATAGTTATAGGCAATACACCCAATATATAAATGGTACCTAGGACTCCCCTAGGAAGTCAAATTAATTAATATATAACTCCTTGTGACACCCAAATTGAATATAGAAATATATATAGTAGTATTTATTTTCCAACAAATACTAGCGACCCCATTTTTGTCAAAATATTTTTATTTGAATTTAGTGTGTGCATCAAATCAAATATTATAACAGTAAGAGTTAATTAAAGAGAAAATTTATATTACTTAATCATGTTAACTGATAAGTTAAAATTTTACAAATATATATTATGTGCAACATATTTTGCAATATTAATAATTATTTGATGTAAATACTAAGTGCGAGTAAGATTTTTTCACGTTGGTGCTCGTCACAAGCGGCTGCAGGGGCCAATGATATATTTGCTCAATCACATTAACCATTTCAAAATATCTTAATATTTGCCCACCACTAGTTACTACATAATGTATAAGTTATACTACGATCTTAAAATCTTTTTTCTTCAAGTCAAACAACGAAACTTGAAACAGAATGATGAAGTAATAGATGGAAGCATTTAGTTCATCAAGGTTGACTTGAAATATATTCCATGAAAAGGCAGTCGTATTTATAATAATTTTTGCCAAGACCAATTGGCAAAATATATAGTCAACCCTACATTAATATATACATTCAATATATATATACTTTAAGCTTTTGGTGCATGGTTCACCAAGACAGGTCAAACGGCCGACCCTCGAATGTGCCTCCTCCAAAATTCTAAAGGTTGAGAGAGAATGAATTACAAAATTTAATGTAAAAATAAAGAGAGAGAGTGTGTGTGTGTTGAAGAGTCTCTTCATTGGTAGAATGTGCATGCGAAGGTTCTTTTTTAAGGTCAAAGGATGTGACAAGACGTGTGAAATTTGTTTAATAATTATCCTTAGTCGGCATTTGTCCATGAAAACCAAATATTTTTCACTTTATTTGGTATTTTAGAATTGGAGTTGAAGTAGGAATCGAAGATGGAGTTGTATTTGGTTACAGTTTTTGCAAAGAATATTTAATTGTTTGAATGTATTGAAAGTGAAAACAAGTTTTTTGGTGTTTTTCAAAATCTAAATTACAACTTCAAGTTGTATTTGGAATTTTCATGGCCAAAAACATTGATTTCCAGATAAAAGGAAAACGTTTTTCGGAAAAAAGTGAAAAAATCTCAAAAGTTTTGAATTCAGACTTTAAAAATGAGAAAAAGAACTTGGTATAAGGAGCGTTTCACACCTCTCATGTGGGGAGACCTGCACTAGTCTTTAAGGGGGATCTGGTGGCAAAACTGACTGGTGCCCACCCGATTAGAGGGACTAAGAGGTTATATCTCTAGCCTCTAGGACATAAGTGGAAGGAGTTAGGAAGATCGAGCGTCCTTTACTCATGAATAAGCGGTTTTCCATTCAAGCCGTCATGAATAAAATCAAGCTAATATGTTATCATAGTTGTACATATATAGTGAATTTATATATATGATGTAAGTCTAAATAATAGATTTGGAATATACAATGATTAAAGAAGTTCTTGTCCCCAATAATCAACCACTACTTTTGTCAAAAAAGAGAAGAAAAAAAAAAACAATTCTAACATTTTTGACTCTTTACTCTCCATAAGAAGTTGGAGTAGCATTATGATTTATGATCTTTACCCACTTTTTTGCTCCATATGGAATTATCGACGTGTTCCAATAATGTTAGTAGTAGTAGAAATAGTAAGACCAATTCATGACTCACCAACATCAAATCGAAGTGACTAAAACACACATATATAGATATAGAGAGGGGTCAATATTGTGGGGTTCAAAGGCAAAACATGACAAAGTCTAATGTGTAATTTTCCTAAAGAGGGTCCCTTATTCGAATCCATCAAATTAAGGGACTAAGCATCTCTATTTTTTTCTTTAATCATTTAGTATCTGAAGCTTACTGGTTTGATTAATTTAGACTCGCAAAATATATGTTCTAAATAAAGCGTTTTTATTGAAAGCTCTACAATTTCAAGTATGGCTGGCAAATTAACGGTTAAATCAATAACCCGAACTGATTATTGGGTTATTGAGTTAATGGTTCGAGTTAATAGATTACTGATTCGGGTATCGGGTGGTGCCCTATGGTTATTGGCTTATTGGGTCGGGTCATGGTTTGACCATTTTTGTTAACGGGTGAACAGATAACTCGATAACCATTTATTTAATTGCAATTCTACCCTTCCATACATTAAATCACTTGACTAGATTTAGGGTTCACTTGATTTTCACTTCATAACCATTTTTCTTGTTTTCTCAGATCATCAGGACATGTCAATGGTATTGATGTGAGATTATTTTTTGTTTTCCCGCTGAAAGTGCTATTTTTTTATTTTCAATGGATTCTAAACTTTGATTCTATTCTTTTTGTACTATATTCTTATGAAAATTGTCCATTTTTTAATACTACAGTTCCCTGTACACTAGATAATTACAGTGATGGTGTACATGGTTGATGATTAAGGAACTTATCTTTCTTCGACTAGTTGATTTAGAAATTCATCTTTATTTTCCTCTTTTGATACTAGGTCAAACTTTACGCGATTGACTACAATAGTAGCCGAAGTTCTTGAATTTTTTTTGTGTGAAATCTTAACTGTTAAACCGATAACAAAACTGATAAGAAACAACAACGGATTAACCGATAACCCATTAACCGATATCTTAACGGTTCTTTAATGGTTTAACAATTCTACAAACCGATAACCAATAAGTTGAACCGATAACTTTCAAACCCGAACCGAACCGAACCAACCGATATGCTACCCTAGTTTCAGGGCTTGAAAAAGAGATTTCAAAATTGAGAAGAAAAGAATTCCGATCATAATACCACGACCCTTATTAGTTATGCATCTCAATAGTTTCATATGCACGGGCGGATATACCTTGCTTCACGAGGTATCACGGGACACCACTTCGTCGTATATATATAATAAGTAAAATAGAAATAATGCGTATAAATATATAAAAATTGACATTGCTTATTATTGTGGTGATTTATTCATCTATTTGTGTCTTCAATTTATATTAAAAGTGTTTAAGAAAAATTCTATGTGCGCTATTGTTTAGACATATCTCCCTTCATTTTATTTATGCCTGGAATCAGACCTAGGAAGTGTGTCGGGTCGAGAGAGCTGTTTGACCCACCTAAATATGCCCAATTGAAATTACTTGTACATAACCATGATTAATTTTTTGCACATTTGTGCATTTGGCATATAACAAATATTTTCTTAAAATACCTTTCAAAAGTGATTTATTTTCTTGAAAACAGAAATCTTTTGATCTTTCAGGTTCTTGAAATGCAACTCAATTAAAGGGGGAGCTCTTACATGGGGGCTAGGGCCATGCCCCTCAAAATTCAGATGCCGCCCCTTAAGCACTTGCAATTGGTATCCAAAAACCTCTTTTATATAGTACAAGTTGAGATTAATTTGAAATTTTTGAATCAAAAGCAAGTGGCTTTGATATATAATTTCTATAATAAAGATAATAATTAATATATTCTTGCCTCCTCCACACCTCCTAAACTATTATTGACCACTTCCCTATTGATATATTTTTTTTTTTAACTACACCACCAATTATTCCTTTAGTGATATTCTAGTTTGAAATGTGATTATATTCCTTCATCACTAACTAGAGATTTCAGCTTCGAATTTTGAGCATGAAAACAAATAGCCACTTTCCACCTGTTGTAATTTCAAAAATAATCAACTCAAGGAGTTGAAAATATAATTCCACACAGTTGAAAATCCAATCTATTTTTCAATTATAAGGTGCTGAAAAGTGGCTAGCATGTGCTATTAATAGGAATTTTTTTTGGTTAGGAGTGCTTTCTCCTTTAACGTGCTTCATGCGATACAATTCCCGATTAGTCAAAGTCCTAATATGAATATCACACGCTAGGTAGAAAACAAATAAAAAGTTGAAGTTTTTAACTTTTATTCTAGATCCGATCCATATGTTTTAGTGGAAAAACAAGTAAAGCAACCACTTTGGAAGGTATCGACCCTAATTTATTTTTGTTTTGCCCATCGTTTTCGCTTCAAATTGACATTTTTACAACTTAACTATAGTAATTTTCCACAAATCAATTGCTTGCAAATCAAGAACTCTTGTCAATCATACCGACATTATGGGCGCTATACATAGATTGAAGTCTCAAAGCCTAAATGCTACTATAATTCTTGTAAATTCAACTAATAATAAGTTGGACAATAAATTATCTCTTTTTTTTTAATATTTGTTTTGTCCAAAAATATAAAAAGAGAAGAATCCCAACAATCTTTTCTGTTCGGACTTTACGATGCTAGGCTACCAATAGTATGTTCAATAGAACAATTCTAGCTAGCTTTGCTTTGGCCAAATCTATTGATTCGTTAGTTTTAAGTTCTGTTATTTTTCTTGCACTATGCACCTATATCATATAATTTTGTACTTGGTGGTTTTAAGGGCTCGTTTGGTTGGGAAACAACTTATCCCGGTATAACTAATATCGGGATAAATTATTCCAAAATTAGTTATTTCACTCTCAAGGTGGGATAAAATAAGTCTACAATTTCGGAATTCGTTACTAATTTCGGGATTAATTATTTCGAATTATTATTCCAATTAAATATGGAATAACAAGACACTAAAATTTTATTTTAAGACTATTTTTGCTTATCCATCACACCAAACGACCCGCTGTAGGTCTGCTGGCCTGTGATTTCTTTTGGAGAATAGATAAGTTAACATTGACGAAAAGGACAGAAAACAAATGTTAAAGAAAGCATATCAAAAAGCCTAATTTTAGGGGAAAGCATGGTGACAAAATAGACATGTAGAAAATGACTTCTAGTCTAGCTTGTACTATACGTGGTGGTTTGGTACCCAGATAAAATTATTTCAGGATTATAATTCTAAGATTAATTTATTTCATCTTTTGAGACTAATTTATCCCATCTAGGAGATGAGATTAAATCTCAGGAATAATGGGATAAGATGAGATATCCCATCTTTAAGTTTGGGATACACTTTATACTTTGTTTGGTATAAGGTATAAATTTATCCCAAGATAAATTTATACCTTCTACCAAACATGGTACAAAATTAATTCCACAATTATCTTTGGGATATCCCAGCTAATACTGTGTACCTAACGACCCCACATGTATATGATTAAATTTGTCCCCGATTTCTAAATCACACAAGTAAATTTTGTACGTGTCCTCTTGTTTTCGTTTTTGGAGTGGAATTAATGTCTTGTTAAGAGATGACGTTGAAAGAAAATGTTATTCATCCATATAAGAATATGTGTGGAAAGTAAAAAAAATACATGCCTTTTTAACCTTGGAGCGATTTAAAACTTGAAAGTGGAAGTTAGGATTCACTTCGTATATTCTTTAATTAACTCCATCAATAAAAGGTTTTAAAATAGTAACTGGTCATGACTACATAAAGGGAGAGCAAGTATTTAATTGTTGAAGTGCCTTCTGAATTAAAGTCAAAAGAGTAGAAAACTATGAAGGGTCGTTTGGTGCATGGTATAAGCTGGGATATTTCAGCACTAATTTTTCTCATGTTTGGTAGAAGGTATAAATTTATCCTGGGATAAATTTATACCTTGTACTAAACATGGTACAAAATGCATCCATGGTATAAGCTGGGATATCCCTTCCTATCCCACTTATCCCGGGACTATTTATCCCATCTCCTAGATGGGATAAAATAATCCCAAAATATGGCATAAATTAGTACCCCGCAAAAATAATACGTAGGTTCCCTCATAACTTATACATGTATTGGTGATGCGGGTTTCTAAATTGCAAACCAAACGTCGTACTAATTTTATTCATGAATAACTTACTTCTTAACTAGCTATCAAACGCGGTATAAGTATGCATAAATTAATACATGAATAAGGTGTCTCTTTACTAGCTACCAAACATGGTATACGTTAGAGCAGAACACTATTAGAAAACAAGAAATTAGCGACGGACAAAATTTCGTAGCTAAGTAGTAAAAATCCCATGCTAATCTCATTTAGTTACGAATTAGCGACGGATTATAAGAAAATCTAATTATCGAGGAGCTATTTAGCGACAGATTAGTTAGGGATTACTGACAAACTCTATAGCTAATTCCATGTTCTCTTGTAGTGGAAATTAATACATGAATAACCTGTCTCTTGTCCAGCTACCAAACGACCCCTAAAGGTTGGACCAAAACGGACAATATTTTGGTAGTTAGGTCTGGACTATTACAACTATTACCAAAGTCGGTAATTCCTCTAGTATGATGATCGGGTAAACCTCAGCAAAAACGTGGTATCTATAAGGAAAGTAAATGTAATAGCCCAACGATCGCTAATGATTGAACATAAATAGAGGCTCGCTATGAAGCTTGGCTTAGGAAAATTCCGTATATTGAAAAGGGAAGGAAATTAAAGCCCAAGGAAATTTCAAAACTATGAGGCTCGATTGAGTTAAAACAGGCGATAACTTAGCAGTTGGACCTGAACTGTTACACCATTCCGCTATTCTCTCCAATAGTTATAAATTGGTCTGTGCTTCGCGCGGCTTGAATTAAAAAGTTAATATATAATTAGATCAAACATTTATATGTTATGAGATACTCCTTATTAATCTAAAACTTCTAAAAACTTGCTCAAGTATATATAAATAACAAATGTATTAGGCAATACAGACGGAAAAAAAAACAATATAAAAGAAAAATATGCATGAACAAACCAAAACAAAAGAATTATATATTCTTTTCTAGATTTTGTCATGGTATAAAATGGTTGCAGACTTGCAAATAATAATTTGGTAATGATATTCTCACGTATTAGCATTTGTTTTGCTTCATGTTGTTAACTAACTTGTGATGACTTAACTTATTTAGATCTTAATTTCTTGTGTTTATTCTTTCACATCCCTTCTTTCTCTCTCTTTCTCCCACCCTCTTTGTGGCACCTCTCATTTTATTCAATTCTCTTATGTTTTCTATAATATCGAGGAGAATTTTTGGAAAAGTGTGCAATACTTATTAAGTTATTCATTCAAGTATTGCATATCTGATTTTAGCATAGATCATTGTTCTCATGCTTTAGCTGAACAAAGAGGAGTGTGTCAAAGTTATTACAAAGGTATTAAGAAACGCGTAGACATTAATACGTATTATTCATATGAATTAGAGAATAAAAATAAATAATTAGAAAGAGAAAAAGGAAATTTTGAAAGGTCTGTAAATGGTATCCATCTTAGCACATGAGTAGAAAATTAATTGTTGAAGGTAAAAGCTGAAAGCAAAAGATAAAGCATTTTTCTTCTTGTAGCTTTTGGTACATGACTTTAATGTTCTACATAAAAAAAAATGGAAAAATAGTGTTTAAAAATCTAAAAAGATCATCAATCAACTTTGACAAAATATCATTTACTAAGCCTCATTTCTATTATACATCGATAGAGCTAATCCACCTTCATTAAAGTAGATGTCCAGAGAGACACCGAAAGCCAACGTGCTTAACATCTTGATGCATTTGTTGCTTCCAAATATTGCACTTTGTATTTCCTTAAGGAGTTCGCCATTTCTTCTTGGAGAGCAATTTGTTCTCGTTAATCTTAAATCTTAATTAAGGCGGCCATCTTTAATAGCGTCACTGGCATCTTTTTTTCATTTGTCAAGCACAGTCACCTATTTGGAACGTAGGAAGTATTAACTTTGCAAAGATGAAGGGTAAGATGATATAAATCAATCAATATTAATAAACAATATAAATATCAGTATTTACATTTAAAGTACATTTTTAAATCCAAGGGATGATTCATATTGTGCATGTTCCATATTTCCATCTCCTTTAAGTACTATAGTAATGAAATTAACAAAATAGCATCCATGAAAATCACCTATGATGTATTGGACAACATTTTCCCACAAATTGATATTCGAGTGCATTTTTCTCTCTCTTTCAATAGAAGAGGTCTAAAAAATATGACCACCTCGAATAGAGATCTAAGTTTTTTTCAGTATAAAAATAATATAAAAAACTAATACAATCATTTTAGAAAAGTTAAAACAATATTATATTTACCTGAATATGTTCAAACAATCAACTGAATCTGTAAAGCAAACTCTGTCTCAAAGAAACTTTGTTTTCATGTGGAAGAGTACTGGAATACTCATTCTCTTAAATAGAATACTATTGATAAGTAAAAAGTTAGATGAGTAATACTATTAATGGGTTTAAAGGTTATATTCTGATGAAGAAGTAAATAATGGGAGTTTAATAGGCAAATAAATACCACAAGTGGGAGAGAGAAATAGTAGATAGTGGGAATTTAATGGAGAAGTAAATACTACAAAATGGTAGACAAAAGGACTCCAAATGCTAAATGCTGATATTAATTAGGCCAAAATATTCTAACTAAATAGTATGTCACTTACAGGCTACATGTCTCCTACATTAGAAAAAGAATTAATTAATAAGAAATTAATATGTGACTTTTAAACTTTTTAATATAGCACATAAATTAGGAAAAATAGGAAAAAGGCCAAAAAAAGGAGAGAAAAAGATAAATACCAATGGTGACCATAGAGAGGTGCCACGTCACCTTGTTTATGCATAATTTTATATTATATATAAATTACAAGGGAGCTTATTAGCAAATAACAACTATAAGACCCCTCTCTAGCCTCCCTCGTTTTTTCGCTAACGTATTAAATTAGTAAACCATACCCGTCTTTCTGATTTTTTGACCAATATAAATTTGGTTGTCTAGTAATAATGTTATATTAATTTTTTCCCATGCAAACTCGAATTAGTCTAAATTAAAATAAATATAGAATATCCAATGAAAAATCAACCATATAAGTTACATGATAAAAAAATGTTATTCGTTAATTTACGTGTGTGACTTATTACGAGACAAATTTAAGTGGTGCTGGTCCTTTTTTCTGTAGGAAAATCATGACATACATGAAGTACGTTAGCAAAAGGTCGATTGGTAGTGTTTAGTTGTGGGGAGTATGGGAAATAAAGATGACAACTCAAACGTCAAATCGTAGGATTTCAGAATTATAAGACAGGCAGTGATGTATTGTCATTCAGTGCTATTTTCTTCTTTCTTTTCCTTTGAGAGAGACCTAAACTTCCCCACAATGAGAGGAGAAAATAACAGCTCCTCTAATACGGACATTACATGTCAATTCCTTCATTTTTATTAAACAAAAATGGTACTCATCATATAAAATATATTCTTATTTTAGAAATGAAAGGATTTGTCTCTTACATATATTAAGCTGTTCTTTTCTTTGTATTTTGTTAAAAACGTGTTCTAGCTATTTTTTGGGATAAAATTTCAATTATGTTGTCTATAATTTCTTCAAAAATAGTGTAAAAAAAAAAGTGATAGAAAAGCTAAGAATTTCTTTTTTTAGGAAAAACTATAAATGGACGAAAAAAAGACAAGTTAAAGAAGGAGCCAATTAGGAGCTTAGGCCCCATTTATCTTTATTGAAATTAAGATGTCGGAATAGTAAATACATATAATTATTGTATTAAAATTTGAATGCTAAATAAATAAATGGTTATAAAATAAAAATAATAAATGCACTTAATTAGTGGATAAAGATCTCAACAATTTCAATTTATACTTCTATTAAGAATAAAATAAATGGCCCTAAAAGATTCTGATGAGTTTCTGACCTAAAGTAAACGTATTAACATGACATGAATCTTAATATTAATTTTATTGCAAATGTAATCCTTTATTTTCCTGTACGCTTTTTATTTTTATTTTTTTTGCTGTTTGGACCTTAATATTTTATTAATAGAAACAACCCCCTGGGGTTGTAATTTTTTTTTTTCTTTCAAAAACTTAATATTATTTAATTGGTATCATCTATATAGATCTCCTTCAATGGGTTGTCTTTTTTCACCACGATTTTCTTTCTAATTATTTTTTGTCTATCTTGTTCACTTTTAACGCCTTCATTCACCAAACTTTCAAACTTAATTATCTAAATGTCAATATGAAATGACACAAAATCTTTTCAAAAAATAATCTTTCTCTCATTTATCTTCAACATGTAATAGTACGTAAATCTGAATTACAATGCATTTTCCAAGAACTATCAACTCACAAGCGGACTAAAGCATTTTTATGCCTTCATAACCTCCGGTAAGAGCTTTTTCATTTCTCTTTATTATTCTTTTCCTTAATTTCAACACCCAGTTTACCAACAATATCTACATGTTTAAATTAGCCCACACCAAGAACTATATATAAAAAAAAGGAACCAAAGAAGAAGAAGAAAGAAACGATATACTCCTTCGCCCTAAGCTTTATGTGATATAGTTTATGCTTATAAGTTGACTTATACGTTTTTTTTTTTAGTGTTTGGTAGGTATTTAAAGTCATTTTGTGCTTAAAATAAGCTCAAAAAAATAATTGAATTGAAGACTTTTAAAAAGTGGCTTATAATCATAAGCCAAAAAAAATAAGTTGGACTACCCATATTTTTATAAATCATTTTATAAAAAATCTATTCAATCCATTAGGTATGAAATTTGAGAAAGAAAAGAAAAATTTAAAGTTAAATATATTTTTAATTTATAAAGAGAAAAATTTAAAGTTAAATTATTTTTAATTATAAAAATGCATCATTCTTTTTAGACAGATTAAAAAAGAAAGTGTATCAGATACGGACACAGGGAGTTGATTAGTTTATTTATGATCCATCATTTCCTCTTCAATCTTTTTCATTTCTTGTTTTCTCTTAATTTTTTTTTTTTCTATTCTATCCATATTCTCTCTTCTTCTTCTTTTATGTTTTTAAATACCTCAGCCATAATAACCATCCACATTGCTCCAAACCCCTCTATCTCTCTCTAAATATTTAACCACACAACACAACAGAAAACACCAACCATATGGAGAGAAGAATCTCACTGTAACTCTGAATACTTCTTCTTCATCCAAACAGTACTTGAAACTATACAAACATGAACTAAAAGCTTTTAGTACTATAGATAGAGAGAGGAAAAAGAAAAAAAAATTGCTTTATACACAGCCCCAGAAAACAGAACAAAAATGAGTAGTAGTCCTGAAGACTCCTTAAGAAGTCTCTCTTTAGATTATCTCAATCTCCTTATCAATGGTCAAGCTTTTAGTGATGTTACTTTTAATGTTGAAGGTCGTTTAGTCCATGCTCATAAGTGTATCCTGGCAGCCCGGAGTCATTTCTTCCGGAAATTCTTCTGCGGGCCGGGCTCCCCTCAGTCCGGCCCGCAACTCGACCCCGGGCTGAGAAACTTAGGGCCCGGATCCCCGAGGGATGCGGGCTCTCAGGGTGTGATACCGGTTAATTCGGTAGGGTACGAGGTGTTCTTATTGATGATGCAGTTTTTGTATAGTGGACAAGTATCAATTGTGCCACAAAAACATGAGCCTAGGCCTAATTGTGGAGAAAGAGGTTGTTGGCATACACATTGTACCTCAGCCGTTGATCTTGCACTTGATACTCTCTCAGCCGCTAGATCTTTTGGTGTTGAAGAACTTGTTTTGTTCACTCAGGTTAATCATTTCTTCTTTCATTTCTTTAATGAGTTTAACTAATATCCGCCTACAGTGTAAGTGAATTTTTATATTTATCGGGTCATTCAAAAGATATTTTTAAGTAACTTTTCCAAATTTGTAATCTTGAAAAAAGTCCTATTATCTACCATAATAGGTAAGATGACCTGATAGTGTAAACTCTTACTTAATTTTTGTTTAATTTTATTTATTGTATATGGGTGTTTTGGATTTTTGGAAGAGAGGAATCAGATTTTTCCATTTTCATTTTCTTTTGGGAAATGGGGTATTGTTAATTTTGTTTGAGTTTTCGTTTCCTGTTTGTTGGACAAAGATATTTAATTTATCAAAGGTTGTTAGATTTGTTCAAAGACAAATCTAGTAGTAGTACTTTACTAGTAATAACTTCTTCTCTGTTTTCTGTTAGTACTAGATTTCTTTTTGCAGAATCATCTGATCCAAGAACTTCTTCTTGTTTTAATTTATTTACGTATTTTTTTTAACTTATGTAGAAATAGCTAAAGTGAATACCCAAAAAAAAAAAAAGGGGGCAAGCTTTATCCTTTTTCCTCTTTTTGCGTTGTTTAATGATTTTTGTGATGGAGTTTTCATACTAGCTGTCTCATCTCACAATTGTTACCTTGATTTCATGTGGGATAAATTATTTCAGTTTCTTGAATTGGCCTTCTCTTGTCTTCATGCCACACACTCAAATGTTTCCAAATATGGTTCTTGATTTCTCTGTCTTTCAAAAGTGATAAAACCAAATCTTTCCCCAGTGGTGATCTACTTTCCTCATTTGGTTACAAGAAAGAACTATTAGTACACAGTTTTGAACAAACATATTACTGTAGTACTTTAATTTGGATATCCGAGTACAATCTAAATTTGTGCAACCATTGAGTTTTAGCATTTGCGATCGTTTTCAACACTTCATACTTATTAGCTATTTTCAATCAGTTAAATCAAAGAGGCTCATAATATTTTTATGTTTTTTCTTGGGTGTCCAAATATGAACATTAGTAGTTTGGATAACAAAATACAATCTATGTCAAATATTAAGTTTTAACATTTGCGACAGTTTTTTGGCACTTGATACTTATCAGCTATTTTCAATCAGTTAAACCAAACAGGCTTTTTATGTTTTTTTTCTTTTGGATTGTGCAGAAGCAATTGGCAATCATGGTAGAAAAAGCTTCAATTGAGGATGTGATGAGAGTTCTAATAGCATCAAGGAAGCAAGACATGAACCAACTATGGACTACTTGTTCACATTTGGTAGCAAAATCAGGCCTTCCACCTGAAATCTTAGCCAAACACCTTCCCATTGATGTTGTAGCCAAAATCGAAGAACTCCGCCTCAAATCCAATCTAGCACGTCGATCACTAATGCCACATCATCACCACCACCAAGATCCTGGTTCTGCAGCCGAGCTCGAGGACCAGAAAATCCGTCGCATGAGACGAGCACTAGACTCGTCCGACGTTGAGCTTGTCAAGCTCATGGTAATGGGAGAAGGCCTAAATCTTGATGAATCAATTGCATTGCATTATGCGGTTGAAAATTGTAGCAGGGAAGTAGTGAAAGCGTTACTCGAGCTAGGTGCAGCGGATGTTAATTTCCCTGCAGGTCCTGCAGGGAAAACTCCGCTGCACATTGCAGCTGAAATGGTGTCACCAGATATGGTAGCGGTTCTATTAGACCACCATGCTGATCCTAACGTCCGAACGTTAGATGGTATCACTCCTTTGGACATTTTACGTACCCTAACGTCCGATTTTCTATTTAAAGGGGCTGTCCCAGGAATCCCTCACATTGAACCGAATAAGTTAAGACTTTGCCTCGAACTCGTTCAATCAGCAGCTATGGTGATTTCAAGAGAGGAAGGGAACACGAATATGGACCCGTCTTCGACGAATATTTATCCACCTAATATGAGTGATGATCATACTTCTAGAACAAGCAGTGGTACTGGGAACATTGGATCAAATCTTAACATTGATTCAAGAATGGTGTATTTAAATCTAGGTGGTGGAGTTACTAATACTTCAACTCATGATCCTTCATCAATGTACCACCATTCACATGAGTATTAAGATTATTTATATTATACATATTTTATTTGAACAATTCATTAATTGAGACAGACTATAATGTCTGATGATCTAGATTTACTTAATACCATTCAGATAGGTTTACTTATACTATCCACTTTTTCATGATATGAATTCTTCTTCTGTTTTTTGTTTGCTCTCTTGTGGTCTTTTTTTTTTTTTTCACTTCCTATTTTTGTGTAAGTTATTGTCACACTTGTATCGGATTCTCCAAAGTAATGCTTGACGACATTTTTAAGTTCAGGCAACATAAGTCTTTTGTGGATTTTTTTTTTTTGTTTCATGATTTATTTCTAGGGCACTCAGATGAAAATGCAATGGGAAAATTAGTGGATGGGACAAAGGAGAATCTGAGTTTTTGCTTTGTGAAGAGGAAGGGACGCAAGTCGATCTTGTCAACTCTGTCCTGTCAACTCCTTTTTGTTTTATTTAAAGGATATAATAATATACTGATTGTGTAATTTTTTTTTTTTCATATTGTAAGTAGAATATAATCAGTCATAGTAGATTACTTTATTTATTTTCTAATAAGGTAATTAGTTTCACTTATTATTTTTTTAAGATGTGGTTTAGTGGTCAATGAAATAGGTTGAGAAACAAGACGTTAAAGGTTCAAATTTCGGTGGAGACAAAATTACTACTCTCCCTCCGTCTCAATTCTTGTGACACTTTTTTTATTTTTGGTTAGTCCCAAAAAGATGACACATTTCTATATTTAGTTACAATTTAAATTTTAACTAACCATTTAATCCTTAATGAAATGCTTTATAGTTACACAATTATAATTTATGGTTTATTTTGAACCACAAGTTTTAAAAGCTTTATTTCATTCTTAAACTCCGTATCAAGTTAAACACTCTCACATAAATTGGGATAGAGGGAGATAGAGATGATTCCTTGCCATATATGTTTGAGCCTTGATAGAAAGTGCCGAGCGGATAACTGCTAAAAGCATTTGAGATGTAAGCGGATAACTGCTGAAAGCATTTAAGAATGAGTGCTCTCCTATTCTGATCTCCACAAGTCTCTGGTAGGACAATTGAGCCGAGACAGCGATGAGTTCTTTTTGTTGAGAAAGAGAAGAAGTTCATTTTTTAGGTCCTACGCTGTGTCTGTAAGCTGACAGTGGTGGTGATTTTATTGTCGATTATTGTGGATTAATAAGACCTAAAACCGATAAGCAGTAGTTGAGAAAGACAAACCGATTGAGCTTTACAATTATTACTAAAAAGAATGTTTATAGAAAAAAATTAAACTAGTACTAGTTTTTAAGTATAATAAGGTGGTTCTCATAGCATCTGATATTGGACTATTTTCTTTGACCAATAATTTTCTTGTCTACCATATATCGCACCTCCCAACTTCTTCCTTACATTTTCTTGCTGTCGCACCAAAAAGGTTATATTAAATACAATATATTTCAAATACATTTAATGCTGGAGTGGAACATATCAAAATATGAAACAAAACCTTTTTATTTTATTTTTTCTTGTTGATATTATTTTAAATGTAACTTGATATTATTTTAAATGTAACATCATGTGCATGAAAATTTTCAAGAATGGATGTTATTTGGCTTCTTGTATATGGTGGGGTTAGATGGTTCTTTTGAGGCCATATTTGGGTACATTAGACTTTTTTTCTCTGATGAGGGAATTGAGCTGGCTCTTCAGTTCCCTTTTATATATTTAATAATAATGTTATTTTATTTAATCAAGTGCACTATGCTAAGAAACATGAGTGGCTCTGATTTATAATTTTCTAATTAAAGAAGTGCTCATATTATGTAAGACATGATTTGGTATTAGAAAATTATATCTGTCGTCTTGCATGAATTCAACATTGAGTGTGGCTAAATGACGGAATTTGTTGCATATACCTTTTTTTCTTTGTTTTTTTTTTTTTTGTTTTTTTTTTTTTTTTTTTAGGGCCCCATTGGGGGAAACCGCTCCTTACCGCAAAGATTCGCATCAAATTCGATTATATCCTTAATTTGTTACCTATACTTTGTTAATTAATTAATTTTAAATTCATCTTTTATGTAAAATCCTCTTTTTTGTCTCTTGTTCCCGAGCCTCCATTAGGGGAAACCAATGAGGTAAGTAATTTCCTTTGGGTGATACCAAAGATTTTTTATATATGGTGAAGCGCTCGAACCCCGAAATCTTATTAATTGGGTGTAATTGACAAGAACTCTCATCTCTCGCACCACATCCTTAATTTGTTACCTATACTTTATTTAATTAATTAATTTTAAATTCATCTTTTATGTAAAATCCTCTTTTTTGTCTCTTGTTCCCGTTTTCCAAGTCACTCCAAATTAAAAATGTACAAAAAGATGAAGAACGGATGGGAAAGAGGGCCTGTGAGGTAAGTAATTTCCTTGGGGTGATCAAGATTTATAGCCATTTGATGGATTTTGTGTCTATTTGAATAATGTTATGGCATTATATTTATTAATATTATTTTTTTCCCCAAAAAAAAGTATTTATTTTTTTAATATATATGCTTATTTTAAAAAAAAAGTGATATTTTGGCGATAAATAACTAATTTAATATGTTTATAAAACAATATTTTTAAATATTAATTTTTAAATTTTTATAATTAAATTTTATTTTAGGTGATGGCTTGTAGGGCTATAATGACAAGTTTTTAATTACTGCTTCTTGTGTAATTACTACCTAGTAATTACACCAAAAAAATAGTTTTTTTTTCAAAAGCACTTTTTGAAAAGTACTTTTGGGAGAAAAAAGTGCTTTTGGGGATACACTTCAGAAGAATTTTTTAAAAGTTGAGGAAAAATACATAAGAAACACTTTTTTAAAACATTAATTACTTATCAAAAGTACTTTTTAAATTAATTGGCCAAACACAAACTACTTTTTAGCCAAGAAATCTTTTTAAAAATAAATTATTTTTATAAAATTGGCCAAACAGGCTATTAATGTCCAATAATAATTGAATTCATGATTAAATAGTTATAGACATCTAGTGAATTTTAATTAGAATACATATACGGAATCTAGTCAAAAATTATGCAGTCACGTAAACCCATAAGTGATACTATAGATCCGCCCTTGGGTATACAGTATACTTTCGTGTCTTGGCTTATAACCTGTATTTTCTTTTCGTTTATTTTCTTTTTTATGTATGAACTTTTTATCTAGAAGCTCTAATAAGATTATATGGGATTACAGTTGTAAAATTAAGCACAGAGATGAGCAAGTTAAAGGATTCAAGTCGTATTACTAGTAATTACGTATATTTTAAACACCTTTCAAAAGTTACGAAAAATCCATTATACATTTAAATATTTAAGAAGTAAAAAAACTATAATTTGAAGTTTTCTTCTATCAAACTGTACTTTTATTTAGTTGATAAAGTTGATACATTTTTTTCTCAAAGAATTTTATTGCATCCAAAAAAGGTCCTTTGATGTGGTCTCGCAGCACGCATCTAGAGCACATCAAAGGTTATTTAATTTACAGAATCTTTTGACTTAGCTTTTATATAATTTTAATTTTTATAGCTTTATTTACTAGTAATTAAGAAGGTTAAAAGCAAAAAGTAAAGCAAGTTGGAGTAGATATAAAGTGTTTAGAAAGGTCAACGTGTGGTGGTAAAGGAAATATTTAAAGCTTTCTATAAGAATGTCAAGGTTTTAAGATGTTAATACTATATAATCTTGAGTGACAAATTATACACATATAAATTTTTTTGCATTGAAAATAATTCTATAAGAATGTCAAGGTTTTAATTTCAGTGTAACAAGAATGTTGTTAGCTGGATCACTATATAATCTTGGTGACCACTTTAATTAATTTATACATACGTTTGTTTATGTATGAAATGTTTTTTTTGCATTGAAAATAATTAAAGTAATTCCAAGTTTTGGAACTTTGATGTTTCCAAGAGACAAATTTTTTTCTTATTCTGAATTTTACATAAATGACTACACTTTGGGGTTTAAAAATTTGAAGGTTGTACTTAGCTACGATTTCATCTAGTTGTTCATAGTTGACTATTTGTATCATGAATACTGCAAGATACAAAAATTTCAAAAGTGGAATGTATAATTCATGTATGTTTCAAGGCTATAACATCCATCCTAAAAAGTGAGCAAGTCATACCTAAAATTTGAATACTGACAACTTTGTATCGCCTTATTAGAAATGAAACGGGGAGAAATCTGATTGAATTCTTCCATGTAGCTCGTTTTTAATGTTTTATATCTCCTATAGTTCGGCATGCCAAAAAATCTAGAATTAAAATTTAGCTACGGGCGGCCCCTACACAAACTATAGCTATTTAGGGTAAATAAGACCCTGGAGTAGATATCAAACATGCAAACAGCTTATAGAAATGAGCAAAAAAAGCAAAAAGGTGAAGTTATTCTTTGACCTGATAAACTTTGAGAACAAACAAAACAATATCTATATCTTGAAGAAAGCTGTTTGTTTGACTCTAAAACTTAAAATTATTGTTTTTAACAAGTTGCAACTCTAGGCCTCTAGGGCAATGGCCTATGAATGGCAGAAAAGTCTTTAGAGTTCTAAATTTTCAAAAATGATTGACTAACTTTTTTTTAGCTAGAAAATTTCAATTACTAACATAACAGTCCTCAATTCTAATAAAGTTGAGAATTGGCTATATGATCCCCCACTAATCGATCATGTTATTCTGTTTAAACTCAGATCATAGCAATATTATACTAATACAAGTACAAAATGATAAAAGTTGCTTATATTTTGTAAACATATAAATATAATCACAATTACAAAAAGGAGTGACAAATCTTTTCAACATTCACAACAATATAATCTTAGTAAAGGCAACTGGCAAAGGTTGATTAAGGTGGCCCTTTGACTTAATATGGTACTACTAGTACTAGTACTAGTTATAATAAGCATGTAGGAACTAATTAATGATCAGTCTTTAAAGCCAAATCATGCTAGTTGAGCATAATCCAAATCTTCAGGTGACGTTTATAACTTTTTATTTCTTCTACTTAACTGTTTCCTCTTTCTTCTTTTTCTCCTGTCACAATCCGTACACTTTTTGGCCAATGGTGAAAAAAACAGTAAGAATTATTAGAATATATGAAAGATTAAGATAAAATAAAAGAATCGACAAGCTTAGATTTAAAGATTCTTTCTTTTAGGGGAAAAAGATCTGGGGTTGACGTATATGGATTTCGGATTTAATTAAGATTAGACTAGATTAGTTTTTCAAAGTGGGAGTCATTTTTGTGGGTTTTTTTTTTCTTTTTTTTTTTCGTTTTATTTATTATATATATGACTTTAATTTGATTGGATATATGAGTAGTCAAGTGGACAACAGGTCTGAAGTGACGGGACGATGACAAATTCCAGACTTCTTGCTTTTTGTCCCTTTTTTCCCCTTCTTATCAACGAAATTTAAGGACCCTGCTCATGATAATTTTACTTTATTTAAAAATTAATATTTGTCATGAAAATTTGAAAAATAGGTAATTTTCACTTTTTTCACTTTCAATACATTCAAACAAATAAAAATTCTTTATAAAAACAAAAAACCAAACACAACTCCAACTTCAAAATTCTAAATAAAGTGAAAAATATTTTATTTTCATGCCGAAACACCTACTCAATACTCCATCCATTTCAAAATGTTTGTCTTACTTGCCTTTTTAGTTCATTTTGAAAAGAAATTTTTTGTTTTTGTTTTTGCAACTCTTTAATTCCAACATTTCACATGACATGTTTAAGACTATAAGATTAAAGTACATTTTAATGCATTCTACATATCTTTAATTGACAACCACCACTATTAAAAAATTACTATTCTCTCGCTGAACAGTTCCCACGGAAAAATATTCATTGGCTATTTCGCATCGAATATCGGTGGAAAAATTCTACATAGTAGTATTTTCACATGAAAAAATTAAAAAATTTCTCAGCGTTTTAATGGAAACTTATTTTTCACAATGCATTTTTTCAGTGAGATTGTATGGTGGGAAAGAGGTTAAAAAATTATATTTTATAGCATAAATTTTTCATTAAATGTCAGTGAAAAAAATCTCTATTTTTGATAGCACACAAGTTTCAAAAGACTTTTTAATTTCTTACATATCTTGCTAAGTCAAAACTAGCAAATATTTTGAAACATAGGGAGTAATTAATGCTCTCTTAGTTTCAATGTATGGTAGTATTAAATTTAAAGTATGAGAATCAAATTACACCCTCCGGTTCAACAATAGTGTCCACTTATATTCTAATTTTTTGTTCAAAAAAAGTGTAAACTTATCAAATTAAGAATGAATTAGCCTTACTTTTACAGATTTATCCTTATTAATTATTAAGTAATCAAATCCAATAGCTATTTAATTAGAGATATTTTAATCAAATTATATATTTGCATTTTCTTAAGGAGTGTAAATAACTAAGTTGATACTCTTTTTTAAGGGGAGAGAGGTATTAAATAGACATCCGGATAATATTTGATTGAAGCTGCAAAAGAGTTTTTGAAAGTTTTAGTACTTTTTCCATATCATTAAAACACAGCCCACAACTTTTAGTTCAGTACTAGTCTTATAGGTCCAACTTCAAGACGCAACCTGATGTTGAAGATCACTTATATAGTACGAACTTCACGCTATTGTCCTGAAACTTTTTTTTTTACACGGATTGTCCTTCAAAAGCACTTGTCTTTAATTTTTGTTGCTCATATTGGTGGTCTTTAATTTTTGCCCTTCACCTAATACCTTAAGATTTTGGGTTCGAACCCTAACTTAGTTAAAAAATAAAAAATAAATAAAGAACTTTCAAGCGCAGCGGTATTTGATTCATAAAAATGTAATTTTGCGTAAAACTGCGCTTTCATGAGCAGTAAGGGCGATTCATATATAATTTGGGTCACGTGAATACGTAGTTTTTCCGTAAAATTAGGTATTTTATGTATATATTTTTAAAAATTAGTATAATATTAATTACTGGAACACATGGTACAAGAAGGCTAAATGGTCTTTGACTTGGTTGAAGGTTGAGTTATTTACCTAGAGCATTAGGAATCAATTCCACTTAATACGTTTTTTCCTTCTTTTTTTTTTTAGTAGTAAACCCGCGTGTAAATCTCGATTGGGCGCTCTTGCGAGGGTAGAGTTTTGGATGTAAGGTAGAGTTTTGTTAAGGCAAAATTCTGCCTTAAGGCAGAGTTTTGATGGCAAAATTCTATCTTGCTAATCCAAACTCTACCTTGCGATTTTTATTATTTATTTTTAACTGAGCGAGAGTTCGAACCCGAAATCAAGAGATTTTTAGCGAAGGGCAAAAGTTAAATATTTCAAATTTGAGGGGAAAAAATTAAAGACCACCCCAAAATAAAGGCATTCGTGCGAATTACCCGTCCTGAAATATGAATTTTTGTATAATTTTCTTTCTCCTATCTTGTTAAATTATTTACAATTTTTTTGTCTTGATAGAGCTTACTTGTATTGTTCAAGAGTAAACGAATCGTATAATGAATGTTGTTTGAAAGGCTAGTATGAACCATCATATATGAACATAATATTGAAAGCTTCCTTATCTTATATATAGGAAGAATTATAGTCGTTTGCTTGCTATTTCTTACTTATATACTTCATTAATGTTCGTTTATAGGTTCCGTGAAAATAACAGTGGGTCAAATCCACCCTCTCTGAATATTCCTAGAAATGCAAGATTCTTGGTTTAAAGTTGAGAAATTGGCATAAATAGCCATCCGTCGAAATAATAGCTAGCAAATGTATATTTTGATACATAATAGTGTATATTTAGCTAGCGAATGTAAATGGTTTTGAGCGACCGTATAATGTATTACTGACATTAAATTTCAACACTTTTCAATACAGTAACAAAAAGTAAAGCAGGAGGAGGAAGTTCTACCAATTGACCTATAAGTTAAAACGGGATAATGGGCCTTAGAAAGAAACGAGGAAAACTGGGTCATTTGCACTTCTGATCCAATTTTGTGCTGGTCACTAATCTTAGTCCCTCATAACAAACAACTTTTCACGGGACATAATTTTATATTTTTGAGTCATAAATCTCACAACTTATGTTCCACGTACTTAAAAAACTTATTTCCCACAGGGGAAAATCCAATGTTGAAGGACAAAAATTAAAAATCAGCCCATTTGAAGTGAAAAAATTAAAGACCAGCCCATTTGAAGGACAAACCGTGCAATTAAATGATGATAGACTGAGTAATTGCACGGTTTTGTCCTTCAAATGGATTGGTCTTTAATTTTTGACCTTCAAATGGGCTGGTTTTTAATTTTTGGCCTTCAAAATTGAACTTATCCCTAGTGGGGCATAAGTTCTTTAAGGACGCTGACATAACTTGTGAATATTATGATGCGTAACTTATGCCCCTCTAAGCATAAGTTCGATTTTGAAGGGAAAACATTAAAGACCGACCCATTTGAAGGGAAATTGAGGGAAAATGACCTAATAATACTAGTTAAGACCATATATTACAAAATATAGGGATACTTTTCCTTATTTATAAAACATAATAAGTTAATTACAAAACATACCAGATTTGGGTTATGCATAGACCCACGATTTGGTTCTAAAACTTTAGGGATCTGATTTTGAGTTGAATTCTAGGCAATTACCCATTTAATTCCAATCTCTTTTCAAAATATTTCTCTCTCTATAGAAATATTCTTAACGTGATATTCTCTCAATTTTTAAACCACGATTTCATCAACAAAAACACATTTTTTTTCTTCTTCAAACCACTTTTTCATCATTCTTACTGTTCATAGTCATTTTTGGGTATTAACAGTGTTTTCATTCCTATTGTTAAAGTTTAGGTGTGATTCAGAACCATTGAAATTCTCCATTAGATCTGTTGATTCATCTGATTTGAATGAGAACGGTAATTACGGTGATGAAAGCAGATCTGTTGCTTTCTTCATTTTTGCTACCTTTCTAGATAAGATCTACCGCTTTCAGTTGATTTGATATAGAAGTTTTGATTTGAATTTATTGAGTTTTAGATCTTTATTATATTTATGAGTTTTTTGGGTTATGAATCAAAACACAAACCCTACTAAAACGTTATTCTCTCGGTTCCGAAAATCAGAGACACAAAACTTCTCAACAAATCTGAGAAATGGAGGCATAAAATTAGCTTTTTAGTGTTATTCTCTTTATGTACATTTAATAAGACGACAATTTTGTATTAAATTTGTATAAATATTATATAATAGTTGTATACAATGTTGTAGTTGGATTAAATTTCATCCGAATTTCGAAGTGAAGATCAACATTGTGTTAAATTTGTATGAAAGTTGTATACAATATTGCTGTAGTTGTATTAAATTTTCAAAAACCTAACATAAATTTTATACAGTTATATACATATTTCATATCATTTTTATACAATTTTGAAAAACGAAAAATGTGAGAATTCTAAGCATTGAGCGAGATATACATATTTCATACACAATATTGAGCAGAAATTTTAAGCCTTGAGCGAGATATACACATTTCATACGGTCTTCATAAACAAAGTTTGAGTGAAATTTTTAGGCCTTGAGCAAAAGATTTCATATATGTTTTGTAAGATATCTATTGTTATGATTTGTAAACTGAAAAATACCTTCATATTTTGTAAATACACCCTATTCTTATGTATATATACATCATTCTTCCAAAAATTGAAGACCAGCTCAAAATAGGCACAAAAGTGCCAATGACCTATGATAGGCAGCTGCTTCTTAGAGGCAGCGCAATTTGGGAAGTGGAGTCAATTGCTTAGTGGCCCAGGCCCATACTGATCCGTAGGATAGTATGGACTTGTCTCATCAAGCCCAAACAAGGCCTATAAAAGATGAAGAGCATAGATGATTATTGGATATAAAACTTTTCATTTCCAATTTAAAAATAATAATTACTCCCTCCGTCCCAATTTAGGTGGCACCTTGTAGATTTCGAAATTCAAATAAGTTTTTTTTTTTCATAATTTTTTCATATATCTTTTAACATTTTGAATTATCAATTATTGTGAATTATAGTACTTTTTATGTAGTTTTCAAATATGTAAAATTTATTTCAAAAAACGTAAAGATTCGATTGATGCGAATTCCTGAACCAAAATTAAACTATTTGACTCTCGAAATCCGAATGGCCTCAAAAATTGGGACAGAGGGAGTATTTAAAAAAGCAGATTCCTTGCGATGGTTATAACTTGAGTAATCCAAAGTTAAACAAGTTTCTTTAATGAAATTAAACAAGTTGAATAGTCCTCTTCGAAAATAAAAGTTCTTAAGCTAAATGGATTAGTTAGCAGTTAAAACATTTTCATGTAAGCACGATTAATGGGAAAATGACCTAATAATACTACTTAAGACTCTATATTACAAAATGTAGGGATACTTTTTCTTATTTACAAAATACACCAATTTAATTACAAAACATAATGGATTTGAAAAAAATAAAAGTTCACCCTTCCCTTTCCCTTTTCTATCACAATCTGTCTAGATCTGGAAAAAAAAAAAAAAAAATCAACCGACCCTTCCCTTCTCCTTCTCTATCACAATCTGCCCAGATCTGAAAAAAAAACCGCTTGTCGATGCTCTGTTTCGTCCATGCTTTCTGGCACTATCCCAACTTTTCAACGAGGCGATTCTCTATCTCTTTCTCTTCTTCATCAACAAAGCATACTTGTCGACAAGTTTTTTATCTCCTGCTGTTTGCTGTGATTCTAACCATAAGCCGCTATGGTTAGAGTTGTGGTACTGCATGTAATTCAGACCAAAGCGACACCCTCAATGATTTCATGGACCCTTGATCTAGCCTAATGTTCATTTGGCTTTTGATTTAGCTCTTGTATAACAACTAAGAAGCATAGAACTTAAGCTTTTTATCTCCTGTTGTTGCTGAAAATTTTGAATATTTGAATTTTATATTCAATAAATTTTGTATTAAATATTGTATGAAAATTGTATACAAATTGTTGTAGTTGTTTTATATTTCATCCGAATTTCGAAGCGAGATTCAAAATTGTACTAAATTTGTATCGAAATTATATATAATGATGTTGTAGTTGTATTAAATTTCCAAAAAACTAACATGAATTTTATACAAATTTTTTGCAGTTATATGCATATTTCATACTGTTTTTATACAGTTTTAACATCGAAAAATGTGAGAATTCTAAGCCTTGAGCGAGATATACAGTTTTCATACACAAAAATTTGAGCGAAATTTTTAAGCCTTGAGCGAGATATACATATTTCATACACGAAATTCTGAGCGAAAATTTTAAGCTCTGAGCGAGATATACATATTTCATACACAAAAAATTTCGTACATGTGTTGTAAGAAATCTGTTAGTATATTTTGTAAACTGAAAAGTATCGTCATATTTTGTAAATATATCCTGTTGTTATGTATATATAGGTTATTCTCCGTTAAAATTTTAATGATGATAATAAATGGACTTGTTAATTGTAAAATTGACTTGTCATTGTGTGATGATATCACTTCACACTTAAGACTAAGGTCCATTTCACCTCATTAGATTGAATATTAAACCCACTAACGATTCTAATCTCTTTTGTTTCGCTATCTAGCGGTGTGAAAAAGCCTACTACATATCTTACTTCAAGGCAAAAAGAGAAAATATCAAGAAAATGACTTTTCCCCCTAATATATTCCACTTTCACTAATTTTACTACGGATATGACTTCACAATCCATTAAGGGGTGATAATAAGTTGGACCATTTGAAACAAGTCATCATCAGCCACGTGGATGCATTATTTCACTACTAAAAAATTTCTATTTTCCTACTGAATTTCCCATTGAAAAAGGTTCAATGGCTATTTCCCATGGAATGTTAGTGGGCAAAAATTTAACTAGTAGTGTTTTCACACGGAAAAATTAGAAAGTTTCCCAGCGTTTTAATGGGAAACTGTTTCCGACCATGCGTTTTCCCAATGAGCTGATTCAGCAGGAATGAGGTGAGAAAATCATGTTTTATAGCACAAATTTCCCACTAAATGTTGGTTGGAAAAAACTCTATTTATAGTAGTGTTTGTGATCATGATATAATCTAATACAATTTCACCGCAATTCTAAATAATTTGGGGTTGATTATTTGAATTTTCATGGTCAATACCACTTCATTTAACTCTACTTTAGCCTTTTATAAATTAATTAGTTTTATGCTGCTTTCAACTTATCATAATTTCCCTTCTTCATTTGAATTTGTGACAAGCAATGTCAGCAAGTTTATACCAGGAAAGTTGTAACATAAGCAAATCTGGTTTCGAAAAATTTAAGCATTAAGGAAACAAATCCAAAGCGTTTCAACCACAATTTCTGAAAATGGCTTGCCAATAAACTATGATTACAAACAGAAAATTCCAGTATTCACTTGGAACAAAAATAATTAGTTCCTTATCAGTTAAGCAATTGTGTTTAGAATTTTATAATCAATTCTGTTTACAATCTTCTTAAGTTGTCTATCAATTAAATTCTTAATTGAACTACCATTATGTACATCTTCTTTTTAAATTTTAACGTTTTTATCGACTAAATTCTATTCAAAGCAATTTTATAATGCCAATTTTAACTAAAAATACATATGTAGTGACTAAACTTGTAAAACTAAAGAAAACCATAGTAGTAGTCTTTATGATTTGATGAAGAATTGTCCCGGGAAGAGAAAAAAAAAAAAAAAAGCGTAGTTATGTTCAACTTATATAAATATTTTCCGGACTAAGTTTGTTTTTTAAGGTATAACCTTTTACCAATACTATGACTTTACTCGAATTAAGAAAATGCTTAAATTCGGTTCTGAGCTATAGACTATAGCTTAATCACGCCATGTGTTACAATTACGATCAATTTTTTTTGTTGTTATCAAACATATCATATAAACTTTTGTTTTTCAGCTCAGCAAATTCCTTGTTTCCACTTGCCACTAATTTACCATCGTCCATGTAAATTAGCCCGAATGACACATGTAATTCGACTTTTTTTTCCCTCTTATAATAATTTTATACAATCTTAAAAGTTGAAATAGACTTTGAGAAGTGGGGGAATCTTTTCCCCTTTTATTATTTAAATGTAGAAAATATAGGTTGCAAAGGTGTTTTTTTTTTTTTTCTTTTCAAATTGCAAAAAAAAAAAGGGAAAACCGTGTTGTCTTTAATTTCCAATCTTTTAACGTTTTAATAAAATCTATTTTTGAGAATATATTCCTATAGCTTTTTCATATCGATCTCTTAAATTTTCACATACTACAGTTATTCTTTTCCCTTTTTTAAAGATCAGTTTGATGAGGCCTCTTTACCAGTAATATTCCCTACGCGAATCTAGCACGATAAAGCAATCAAAATATACAAAGTTGAAAACCATTTTCGTGATCATCTTCACTTTCTCCTCTTTCATTTTATTAACTTTTTTGTTTGTTTGTTTATTTGATATTTCTCTTTTGAGGATAGCTTTTATGTAAAGTAAAGAAGAAACAGGCAAACAGAAAAAGAACATTTGTTTCATACTGTGGATTGCTGCTATTGTTTTAGAAATAATTATTCATGAGAGTAGTCTATCAGTCAATGAAGAGAATCAAAATTATGAAAAACTAAAATTCAGTTTCGATCGAGACAAAAATATTACTACGTAATTTCGCTTACCAATTAATGAAATGAGTCAAAATTATGGGAGATCAAACTTTAATTCCAACCGACAATAAATGTCACGTAATTTCGATCTATCGATATATGAAGTTAGTCAAAATTATGAGAGATAAAAAATTTATTTCCAATAGAGACAAAAACATTCATAATTTCTTTTTATTTCATGTAAGTCCTATCGACCCTGATTGAAAGATTTATCTAATACAAATATACAGATAGAAAATAATTGATATCTAATTTAACAAATAAAAATGCGCACAAGTGGACTCTAACACTAATTATTGAAGTTTTATAGCAAAAAGTGGGATAGAAAGGTGACAAAAAGTTCTTATCTTTCAAATCGACTTTACCCATATCTCATTTTTTGACAAATAAAAACCGTGTGGGGCCACCAATAAAAAGTAAAAAAAGAAAAAAACCGGATGCTGCCTTCTAGTTTCCTTTAGGGCCTGTTTGGAAAGCCACCAATAAACACGTAGGTGGGAATTGAGTGTAATTGAGAGGGTGTAATTACACTCTCCAATTCTCAAGGATGGAGGGTTACTTTTTAGTTATTTCTTTTTAGTTTTATTTTAATTTCTTTTCTTTTTTAATTTATTTTTATTTCTATTATTTAATTTCTTTTCTTTTTTAATTTATTTTTATTTCTATTATTTAATTTCTTTTTTATTTTTACTTTTTAATTATTTGTATTTTTTAAAATATATTTTTCTTTTTATAGAATTTATATTTCATTTCCTTTCTTCTCATTCCAACCTTTACTTCTTGTGGTTCCATGTAATTGCTCGTATTTTTTATTTTTTTATTTTATTCATTTAGCATAACCGTGTTAATATTCTAATTTTTGAAACTACATCTCTTAATATTAGAAAGAATGAGTCATTAGCAAACTTGACATATAAAAAGTGAAGTTATTAAAGTAGAATTTCGTTGTGAATGAGGTTATTGACTTATATTTTTCGTTTCTTTTGAATTATAGGAGTATTTACTTATGTTATATTGAAACTTACTTATGTAACGTTAGAATTTGACATAAGGGTATTATGTTAAAAATATTCTTTCGGATTTTGAATTTAGGTTATATTTTCGATTTTAAAAATATTTGCTTTAGTACTATTGACTTGTTATTTCGTATATCGTATGCTTGTTTATTTTTCACTTACCTTGAGTTAATTATTGTCAAACATTTGAATAGTGTTATGGCATTATATTTATAAATATTTATTTTTGTCAAATATCCAATCCCATAATGTTCTCACAAAAAAGGTATGCTTTTAATTTTATAATCAATTAAATTAAAATATTATTAATTTGAAATTATATATCAATTATTTTTTACAATATTAGTTACAAATATATGATTATTAATTAACATATTTTCAAGAAACAATGTATTATTAAATAACTAACTTAATATTATTTATAATGACACATATTTTTTAAATATTAATTTTAAATTTTTTATAATTAAATTTTATTTTTAAATTAAATTAATCGTGCAAAAGACGTTGTAATTACACTGTAATTACATTATGACAAACAAACAGATCGTTGTAATTACAATACTGTGTAATTACTAGGCTGTGTAATTACTAGGGTAGTAATTACACCAATTCCAATTACCAGGTGGCTTTCCAAACAGGCTCTTAGTTGATCCTCATCCATCCATCACAAAACTATACTTATACTATATATAAAAGGTGGTCATTTGCAAACAAAATTCTCAACATATTCCTTTTCATTTTTGCATACAGTGATCAGTTTCTTTACTTGCCATATAGTGATATATTCTTTTCCTCCATATAACTCTTTCTTTGTCCTGTGTTCGAACATCTTTCATTATGCAAAATCAAGAAAACCAATTGAACCAACCTCCTCCAGGTATGTTTTTCTTTTCCGAGCACGCCCTATCTTCCTATGCAGTAACGAAGTCAGGAATTTGTTCAATATCTAATATATATTTACTTTTAAGAATTTATATTCAATATTTAATGGATATATGTATTATGTATGTAATATTGACCCCATATACACAAAACTATAACTTTTCGACAAAGAACGATTTTAGTATAGTTGTTCAGACCATATGGTGGGATAGATAGGATTCTGAGTCTGAAGATCCCCTTAATGGAGCGCTTACACAAGCCGAATTACACAAGCCGAATTGATTGGGTCAGTGGATCCCGGATAGCCAATAATTATATAAAGAAAATTATTGTGTTCAACTGATCATACGAAGACAGGAATTTGTTCAATATCTAATATATACGTACTTTTAAGAATTTATATTCAATATTTAATGTATATATGTATTAAGTATGTAATATTGACTCCATATACAGAAAACTATAACTTTTCGACGAAGAACGATTTTAGTACGGTTGTTCATGCCATATGGCGGGATGCATAGGATCCTGAGTCTGAAGATCCCCTTAATGGAGCGCTTACACAAGCCGAATTGGATTGATTCGGTCAGTGGATTCCAGATAGCAAATAATTATATAAAGAAAATATAATTTTTCGGTAAAGGTGAATTGGATTAACCCTTTCTCTTGCACACATACACACACAAGAAACATGAAGTTGAACTCACTTATCTTATTGGAGTAATTTTTTTTATTATTATTTTTATTTTTTATTTTTTTGTGTTTTGCTTAAAGGCTACCCTACTGAATCTACACCAACTGGAAAGAGTAAGAAGAAGATGAAGTGCTTCCCAAGAAGTAAACCAAAAGGAGAAAGGGGCTTCCTTGAAGGATGGTACGTTTTTCTGATTGTCATGTTTATTGGCTTCCACGCTTTGACTGCCTGAAAAATGATTTTCATGTTTATTTGCATCTATATTGCTTTGACTGCCGGAAATATGAGTTTAACTTATATGCGTAGATTGTATAAGAAACTTTAGTATTATTAGACCGTGCAAAAGGTGCATGAAATCAGTAATCTTGAAAATAAAGCTGTTCAATTGCCACGATTTTTATAGGTAAAAGTGATCTACTAGTGTTTAAGAACTTTATGATGTCAGTGTATATAAGTTGAACTCCTGAAATATTGATCCTGTTAAGGAAATTTATTACACACAATTTGTTAATTGTTCAACATGTTAATTGTTCGTGTTGAATTCTTAATATAACCGCTCTTTGCTTTTGTTTTTGCAGCCTCTTTGCACTATGCTGCTGCTGGATATGTGAAGTTTGCTTCTGATTAAATACTTCGGATTTGGGCACATATAAAGAAAATTCCATGATGATCTATTTAACTAGTGATGTAATATATACTTATGCTATCCTCTAAATTTTTGTATTAACCATGTATTCTTAGGATCTGAGACTCTCTGTATACTGGTTGAGGTGTGTTATTTATCTTTCTATTTGTTTTGTATCTTTTTGAGGTCCGAAGAGTTGTACCGTGTGTAAGAAATCCTTGAGATAATACAGCTCTTGTTTCCTTCACATACTTCATACTTGGATATCCCTCTCCTCCTTGTGGCTTTCTAGCTGCAAAAAATAAATAGCACTATACCAGAAATAGAAAGTGCTTCAAAAGATGTTGGTTACCCCTTTACTGACAACACAACTAGTGCTGGCAATCAGTAGCATTGTCATGTATAATTAGCAATATTCAATATCAAAGAGTTCCACGTCGAATATTTGCCAAAGAAGAAAAGAAATTTTGAGATGAAAATCATTGTCACTAAAACCAAAACAATAAGAAAGTTTCACTAACTGAACAAGAGATGTTGGATTCTACAAACAAGCATCTTTGTAAGTTTGTTTTGTTACCAAGATCATTATGTGTACCTTGTTGGCTCATGTCATAAGATGTCAAATACATGAAACAGCTTTTTATTTAATTGATATTTATATAAAGCAGATTCTGTTTTAGCCATTTGCATTAAGTTGGTTTTTAAGAATGAGTAATTACCCATCTCCGACTCTGACTACCCAATCTGAGAGTGGTTGGATAGCGATTCCTACTTATTGAAAAGGGTTCTATGATCAGCTATTAACCCCTGGAGGGAAAGAAAGGCTCAGGCCTACCTATCCCAGTAGGATCCCATAAAAGGACAGGAATAGTTAAGAGGTCCCATATTTGCCGAGACAGGCAACACTTTTGTTCATGATCCTAGTATGTCAAGTCGCTCGTCCCACTGCATCAAAGAGATGTCCAAGGCATCCTTGGTTGATCTCGTAGTTCAGACAAAGTGGAGATGATGAGATCGGTCCATAAATTTTCCTTGTCAGCCAAATCATGCTTGTTAGATACTAGCCAAATAAGAAAGTACACCATATGAATGTATTACTCAGGATACCTTTATTCTTAACCTACAATCTCAAGGAGCAACACAAATAAACACAAAAAGGGGGAATTTAGAAAGAGGGCAGCTTTCCTTCACTTTCTATATTCTGATAAAGATCACTTATGGAGTACCAATTTATGGTAACACAAATGTTGAACTTGAGAGAAACAGAAGAAAGCTTAGGGCAAAGCTCATATTAGTTGTAGAAACATCACTAAACCCAAACAAAAAAAAAAACCCTTAGATTTGGTACATAAGTTACCATGCTGTACAGAATTTAGCAGTTTTTCTAAGACATGTACTCTCTAGATGACCATCCAGAATCATGTCTCCCGAACGAATAGGCTGTCGGTGGCATCTGCGACAGGTGGAGGGGATCGGGTTCAATTCCATAATCAGTCAGTGGCCTGTGCTCTAGAATGTCATCATGCTTTTGAACAAATTCAGGAATCTCAAGCTCTCCTTTCTTCATGTCGTCCCAAAGGTATTGCAGGCGACTAACATACTTTATTTTCCAATACAAGCTACACCAAGAGAAAAACATAGTATAGTGAATGCCCTATGTATTTCTCTCAAATGAAGGAAACAACATGCTTCTAACTTGGGCTATGGGAAATATTTACATGTTACGAGGTTATGCAATGACATAAGCATTGCTTGTCCTGGAATTGATGCTCATTATGGTCTAACGTACGTGTTCGATGGAAAGACGGTTTCAACTTTTCACGACAAAAAATGTAATTATTGGGGTCAAAGTTCCTGCAGAAACTCTCAACTTGATAAGGACTCCTTGTAACTGGAGTCAAAGGCCCCCTTTTTCAAGATGAAAACTCAGTTTTTAATTTACAAGGGCCTTCTGTAAACCAACAAATTTTGATAAGGATAAAATATATGACCCTTACACCAGAATTTTTTTTAAGTAAATGATACCTCACAAATTTGAATATGAGTAATCAAAAGATGATTTCTAAAGATGGTTATCTATATTCATAGAGGTACTTCATTTCACTGTCACTAAACATGCCAGGGAAAAATGCAGAGTTTAACTAACCAATTAACTACTTACCCTCCACTTAGGAAAAATCTGCCTAGCGTTGCAAGAACAAGCCTTGACCGGATCCCAGGATGCACAAAATATACTGCCTGAAGTCTGTCCTTATGGTCAGAAGGCAGATCTTCGTATATCCACCTCAAGATGGTCAATCCAGGGTTGTTATCCTCCGTCTGAACAGTACTATGCATGTAGACAATGCAGAATGGCCCCTCAGGCAGCTCCGCGCTAATTTTGTTGAAGACATACTTTTTCAGCCGCTCAGCACTTATAACTAGAGCTGTATATTATTGTAAATAGGTGTTAAAAAAATCTCAGGTAACAAACAGAAAGGAAACAGCAACCAAGAAATGTGAGATGGAATATCACTGGTCACGTGTATATATATCTTTTTGCGAATAATTTCAAATGAATCCCAACATGCATTAAAATTAAACAGATTTGAAATCTGCGGAGGAGCAAGATGTGGATGTCACCACAAAGAAAAACAAAGAGGTAATCGACTTAGCCTAGAGGTTAACATCAGGCCTTTGGAAAGGTCTCCCATCCATGCATATGTATTTGTCCAACATTGTACGGTATGAGACTAGTCAATCATCTCATGGTTATAGTCAATGCGCTTTCATGTGAAGGAAACAAACAGCTGAATTCGATAAAACAGAGTTGAAGCAAGAAGGCCATAGGAACTAATGAGGAGAAGAAAAAGCCAAGGCTTTTCCACTGTTTTACACACAAATGAACAATAATGGATAATTGTCTTGAACCAATCGTAGCATCACAAATGACTCCAGACGATGAGTTCACGCAAGCAAATCCAATAAAATCTATTTACAAGTATTTTGAAGAGTTGAAGCAATATAACTTGGCATAGAGGCCTATAAGAATCAAACAAGAAGCATTCTAGTCAATTCCTCACATAAGTGTCCCTCATGTAATTGATAACCCAAAAAAGATTTGCTCCAAATTCATTTTCCTTACTTGATACGTGAAATTATCAATGACCCATCTTATGAATCTATGATTTGTTCAAAACAACGTAAGAGAACTTCAAAGCAAGTTTTAGCACTTAATTGACTTGATATTCATTCTGTTGAAGGGAAAAGCATACTTCAGACATTAGATAACATAACATGCTTGCATGGTGCATTCTTTCCATCAACATAGACACTGGAACAGTTGCAAACCAAAAAGAGTAAAGGAAAATAAAGCTCAAACACCAACGTAGCTTTCTTATCAGTCTGCAATTGCAGAAGGCAGAAACATCATACTAATCTATTTACTTGACTGCGTCCATTAAGACTACCATGAACCATCAAATAGCAGAATCGTGGCCAGGGAACCATTAACTCTACTACCGAACTACCCAATATATTGTAAAGGGGTTACCGGCCAGAGAAGCTACTTGGAAGAAAGAAAGAGACTAGTGGCAATTCCGAGACCAAGTGCAAGCATACTTGGAGTGTACTTACGCCGAGGACGTTGAAACAATAGGTGAGCGAGAGTATCACAACCCGCTCAAAATACCCCAATTTTATTTTTAGAAAACTAATAAAAACAAACAGTAAAATAGGAATATTGAAGGTTTATTAGATACAGATGAAGGTTTCAAAGTAAGCTCCAGCAACAGTGACACAAAAAACATGACCAAACACAATGACATCAGAATCCGGATGCATGGAAAACACTATCAATCAAGCAAGCTATTTTTTGTCTCATTACAATCAGACGGCAGCAGCAGCAGCAGCAGCAACAACTACTACTACGCCTCAGTCGAAACCAACAGTTCAGATAGTCAGTAGAGACCATAGAAGTGAAACCATTATTACCATATCACCAAAAGACTGATCTTTAAGCTTTTACAAAAATACTGAGCATAGCTGCACGCTATTGGAGCAGAACAGAAGCTAACACACACACACACACAGAGACACAGAGAGAGAGAAGAGGAAAAGTAGGTGGTTAATTTTTTGCAGCCACTACTTAATTACTCCCTGCGTCCCAATTTAAGTGTCTTAGTTTGACTGGGGACGAATTTAAGGAATAAAAAGAAACTTTTGAATCTTGTGGTCCTAAATTAAAGATGTGTGTAATGTACTAAAGTATCCATTGAATCTTGTGGTTTTAAAGTTGCCACGTAGGATGTCTGAATTGTCAACTTACTGAATATAGAAAGTCATACTTTTGGGATAGACAAGAAGGAAAGTAAGACAATTAAATTGGGACAGAGGGAGTATGTGATATTCTCTACATCCCATTTTAATAACGAACCTACTACTTCCTCCATCCCAAAATGAACAAAGGGGTCAGGAATCCAAGGGCAAAGCATCTAATTTTCATATGAATCTCGACTTCCCAAATATATTCACAGCACCCCAAAATGGTCCTCTCTCAAAATTGATCAATTTACCGAACCTCAAAACTGCTTGAAATCAAGACACAATAGATTACTAATTCTCCAAATTGGTCACTAAAGTGTAAAGTAAGCTTAAGGTAACTGAAATGGGGTTTGGAGTAAATTACCCGGAAAGTATTTTCCGACAATACGAAAGATCCAATTACTCGACTTATCATAACCGGATTCAAGGCGAAAGAATTGTAGTGAATCAAGATCTTGTTCTTCAGAAGAAAGGCAATCATGCCAGCTGTCTTCGGGTTCGAGTTCGGGTTCGGGTTCGAGTTCTTAATGGGTCAAAAAGGGTCGGGCAACAATACCAAGATCCGATGCCAATACCAACACTGAGAAATCATCCTTACTCGAACAGGAGCTTCCCATTTTTATCTTCACAGTCGAAACCACAAAGCAAAGCAACACACACAGCCATATATAGACTAACAGTAGTTTTTCTTGAAAAAACTCGATTAGAGTACTGCCTTATCCCAAGGGTTAAGCATCCACTTTTCATAAATTTCTACTTCCCAAAATTTAATAGCATAATAAAACAGAACAAAAGGAAAGAACACAATAACCTCTCTCAAAGTTGATCATATTACCGAACCACAACTAGCTTGAAATATACGAAATTTTATCTAAGGCTTGGAAAATTCGCTCAAGGCTTAAAAATTTCGTTGTGTATGAAAACTGAATTGAAAACGGTATGAAATATGTATATCTCATAGTGCACTGAGCTTCCCTTCATGTATTAAAAAAAATATATATATGTATATCTCGCTCAAGGCTTAGAATTTCGGTCACAATTTCATGCATAAAAACTGTATAAAAACAGAGAGACTACAATACCCTCTCTCAAAACTTGATCATCTTATTATTCACACATCACAATATAGTTAATTTGGTGCAGCAACTACTTTATTACTCCTCTGTCGTTTGTCTGGTGACTTGACACGGAGTTTAAGAAAGTAAGAATACTTTTAAATATTATGGTCTTAAACTAAACATGTGTAAAATTGAAATTAAAGAGTTGCCAAAAAAGAAAGAGATTTTTTTTTTTTTAACGGACTAAAAAGAAAAGTAAGACGAATCCCACGGTGAATTGCTCGAAAAATTGAACAAACAAAGAGAATACAACATCCTCTTTCAAAATTGGTCATTTCAGCCAACCTAAACAAGCTTTAAATTGGTCATTAATTTGTAAAGTAAAATTTTATCTAACTAAATTGGGGTTTAGAAGAAATTACCGGGAAAGTATTTTCCAACAATCCGAAAGATCCGATTACCCGACTTATCAGAACCGGGTTGAAGGCGAAAGAATTGGAGGAAATCAAGATGAGCAAAATCTTGATCCTCAGTACAAGGAAGGTGAGAAGGGCAATCATGCCAACTTTCTTCGGGTTCGGGTTCGGGTTGTTCTTGATGATGGGTTAAAAAGGGTCGGGCATCAATACCAAGATCCGATGCTAACACCAACACTGAAAAATCATCCTTACTTGAACTAGAGCTTCCCATTTTTATCTTTACATTCACAGCCACTAAAAAAGCTAACACATATATGCACGACAAGTAATGAATTTACTTATAAGTGGACGATACCAAATATAATTCCTTTTTTCTTTGTGGTATTTTTATTTACCACATCAAACTTTGAAATAAAGATGTACTTATTCTATGTTTATTTACTGAGAAAATGATAAAATGACCTTTTCTATTTGGAATTTTCATGACCAAACATTAATTTTTGAAAAAAATAAAAAAATAAAAAAAAAATTATGAAAAAAAGTTAATAATTCTTATTGCCAAACGGGTCCTTGTCAAAAGTTAATACTTTTTGTCTTGTTAAATATTTAGAGGTATAGTTTTTGTTAATTTTGGTTTCTTTCTAGAGTTTGCTGCATTTTTTCTAGTGCACTTTGTGCTATTTTTGGTTCATTAGTTCTTGTGTCTTGTAAAGTTTTTTTATATTACTGAGATTTGATGGCACTTCTATAGGTTTTAGATTAAATATTTTTTTGAGAGTTCCCCTCAAATCTAACCGATAAAATTCGTTAAATATTTAATAGAGATTGAATATGTTAACTTTGACAAACATAAAGGATCAAGACTGTTCAAAACATGCTTGAGGGACTATTTCGAACCTACTCTCAAATATAAGGGGATGATTTTTGTCATTATCTCTTAATTTACTCATCAGAAAAGTACGAATTTGCTCCCATCACTCAAAGCACCAGTATTACCAGAATTAGGAAGCGGAATTAGTGTAAAATACTAATTTACTCCAAATTTCAAAATGTATAAATGTATGATATATTAAACTTATTAGGTTTCAATTGATCTACAATAATATCTAATCATTAATAATAAATTTGATATACTAATTCAAAATATAGATTATAAGATGTTATAATCAACTCTTTTGCACTAATATTAAACTATGTATATGTAACGTAAATCTATTTTTAACCATCAAGTACTATGGTCAGCTTGATTAGAAGCATAAGCTTTGAGATCTCAAAATGAAGAAATTCTTATAAATGACACGTCTACATTTAGTCCATCCAGTGTATTTTGGATCTTCGAAAGAATAAAGAAATCGCTTCCAGAATCTATAGATCACTAGATCATTTTGTTGTACGGATACTAATGCTTACATTAGAATAAACTGTCTAAATCACACCCCTTGAGATGAGCTCTTTCTTGAACCCTACTAATGCGGGATGCTTTGCGCACGGGACAAGCCCTTCAGCTATTTTGGATCGGATACCAATGATAAAAAAGAAATAGAATTTTGGTTAAGTTAAGACCATCAAATAATTTGCTTTTCATTTTGCTTTATTATCACTCCTATTCAATTTTGTGAGGAAAAGAAAAGGAAAGCACACAAATTACAAATAGCACTATATAATTCTCTTTTCCCCATCTTTAGTAGGCTAAAATGAGAGTATATACGTGTCAGAATTTCAATGGTCCTGTTATGACCACAGATTGAGCTGCTCAAAGGACAGTACACTGTCCACAAGTAATATGACATCAATAAAGAAAATGAAAAAAACTTTTCTCTCTTCACTTGCTGTTTACATGGTAAGCAATCAACTCTTTTTTCTTTTCAGATATGGAAACTGTCACGATTCTTAATGTGACAATGGGCCAATTCAGCAGTTGGGCCAAATATTCACTAGTGCTAGATTGTCTTAAGTCCTATTTCAGATGGGCCAATATATTAGGCCTTATTTTCAGCTTTTAATATTTTCCCTAAGTGGCATTTTGCCACCTGTCCCGAATAGTACAACCATAGGGCCAGCTGTAGCTAGCATTGTCCTTTATATTTCCGTTTGTGTGAGTTTAGAATCATCTATGAATATTGAAACAATTTCTTTCCCTTATTATTTTTCTGTAATTTTTCTTTGGTTTTAAAAAACAGTAGCTTGAGTGCTACATTTGGTATCTAGAGCCACTGATCTTGGGGACCATGGTGAACCCACCAGCTCCACCGTTATCATCTGCTGAAGAAACAGATTCTGCAAATCTAGGGTTACAATTGCAAACCTTTATGGAGGTTTCAACAAAACGTATGGAACAGATGGAGGAGATGCAACATAAGAACATGGAAAGCAACCAACGGATGGAAAACATGGTGATGGAAATGCGTAGTAAGGACGGTTCTAATGCGGGGAGTCGCTCGTATCTGGGTATATGGCAAGGAGGGTTGTATTCTGAAACGGGTCAGTCATCGGTTAATGGAGCTCATCGTCCTCAGCCATCAACTCCGTTGAGCCAAGTTTATTCAACCCCCATAGCAGTCGCGACAGCGACGTCGAATGTGAACCGGAGTTTAGCCCTGACCAACCCTAACACTATCACTGTCCGTCATAATAACTTGTCTCCTCAAAATGAAACACGCTCTTTTGCACCCATGAACCCTTACTTTTCTCACTCCCTGTCGACCGCCATAAACTCCACCTTACCAGTTTCTCTTAGTGCTTCGAGACCCTTCCCAAGTATTTCGATGTCAGGTGGTCCTTACTCAGCCCTAGGCGTCAATACATCAGGAAACCCTTTAACGTTTGGTCACTTCCTCCCTATGACTATCACTGAAACACACACCCCTTCATTAGCCCATGGACCAAATCACCCATTCTCAGCCCCATTTTCCAACAACAATCCTCAATACTCTGTTCCAGCGGCCCAAATGGCCAATACAACACAAAATCCAGCCCCATTTTCTCACTATAACCCCCATTACACTATTCCATCGGCCCAACCAGTCCCTACAGCCCAAAACTTTCATTATAATGCTCAAATTCCCCAGAATATTGCCCAAGCCCAATATATGACACAATCCCATAATACCATACCCACTCTATTTTCTAACCAAGATGTTAATTCTCAAAACATGAGATTTCTAAAAGCCAAATTAGAATTTCCAGAATTTGATGATAAAAATGTTCGAGGTTGGATAAGGCGATGTGAATATTTCTTTGATTACTACCAGGTACCCGATAATGCTAAAATGACATACGTGGCTGTTAATGTTAAAGATAAATTTGATAGTTGGTTCGATTCATATGTTATTGACCATAGGGGTCAAATTTGTTGGAGCCAATTTTGTAATGACATTTGTGAACGTTACGATGGAATGGGACCACTAGATATAATTACCACTTTTAATCGTTTACAACAAACATCTGATGTTGAGAGTTATCAAAAGAAATTTGAGGACCTCCGTTGTAGGGTCCAAGTGGTGAGACCCCATTTGGATGAGCTCTATTTTGTTACTTGCTTCGTTGGTGGACTGAAAGATGAAATTGGACCCATGGTCAAGGTCGCAAATCCTAAAAACCTCGTGGCAGCTTACAACATGGCAAAGTTGTACGAACAATCACTAAATGCTCATGCCAAGAGCAGCACACCCAAATTTCCCAGGCCCACTCAATTTGTACCCAATTATAAGACACCCAACCCTTTGAGCTCTTACAACCAAAAAATCCCAACAGTCCCATCTAAATTTCCAAGCCCAAAACCTACCATAGAGACGTTGAGAGAAAAGAATTTGTGTTATAGGTGCCACGAACCCTTTCATCCAGGGCATAGATGCAAGCCCAAAACATTAAATACATTGGAGGGCCAGGCCGAGGGTCAAGAGGACAATGGACCAATGGAGCAAGTGGAACCAATTGAAGAAGTTGAGGGTGGAGAGGAAATGGAACAAGCTGAAGTGTCCCTAAATGCAATGATGGGCCTGGATAATGCCCCTACCACAATACGCATAATTGGGCTCGTACAAAGGCAAAATATCAGCGTGTTGATTGATAGTGGGTCAACTCACAGTTTTGTTGACCCATTATTGGTGCAACAATTGCGCCTCAAGACTGAAAAATTGACCAGGTCCATGCATGTGCGAGTAGCTAATGGCCAGATGATGTTTTGCAACAAAATATGTCCAGTTTTTAAATGAAAAATGAATGGTGAAAATTTTTCTTTTAATTTGCGAGTATTACGAGCAGGGGGAGCTGATATTATCCTTGGAATGGATTGGGTTGATGCAGTTGCTCCTATTGTATTAAATACGAGGCCTCATAGCATTTCATTTTTTAAAGGGGATAGGCTTGTGACATTAATGGGTTGCAATGTAACTGGGCCGAATGTCATTAGTGACATTAAAGCAATACAAGATTTACTCAGAGTGGGCCAAGGCTCCATCTCAGCCCAATTATCGACAATGGATATCGCTAATACAGGGGACAGCCCACCCATGCCAGTTCATGTGCTTTTAAACAGTTTTGCAGAAATTTTCCTAGAGCCCAAAGGACTTCCTCCTAACAGATCTTGTGACCACGCTATTGAGCTAGTGCCAGGATCCAAGCCTGTTAACCAGAGACCTTACAGGTATTCTTACGAACAAAAGAATACCATTGAAAAGATGGTGAAAGACATGGTTGAAGCACAAATAATTACCCCCAGTACTTCCCCTTATGCTTCGCCCGTAATCTTGGTAAAAAAGAAATACTCAACTTGGCGTTTTTGTGTGGATTATAGAAGGTTAAATGATATTACTATTAAAAACAAGTACCCCATTCCAGTTGTGGAAGACCTACTGGATGAATTACATGGAGCAAAGTTCTTTTCTAAATTGGACTTGAGGTCGGGGTATCACCAAATACGAATGAAGCCAAGTGATGAAATTAAAACAGCATTTAGAACACATCATGGACTATGGGAATTCAAGGTGATGCCCTTCGGGCTCACCAATGCACCTGCCACCTTCCAAGCCCTTATGCAAGAAGTTTTTGGGCCTTTTATCAGGAAGTTTGTACTTGTTTTTTTTCGATGACATTCTCATCTATAGTGTCAGTTTAGAAGAACATGTACAACACTTAGAAGCAGTCTTTGAAGTTCTGAAGAATAACCAACTGTTTGCTAAGTTATCCAAATGCAGTTTCGCTGGTGCACAGGTTGAGTATCTCGGTCACATTATTTCAGGACAGGGGGTAAGCACTGATCCATCGAAAGTGAAGGCTATGGTTAGTTGGCCCTATCCTAAAACTATCAAAGAATTGAGGGGTTTCTTGGGGCTTACCGGATATTACAGGAGATTCATCAACAAGTTTGCCATCATTAGCAAACCCCTGACTGATCTCTTAAAAAAGGGTGGTTTCAACTGGAATTCCCAAGCAGCCACTGCATTTGATGATTTAAAAAATGCAATGGTCAGAGCACCTGTTCTAGCTTTGCCTAATTTTTCTATTCCTTTTGTGGTGGAAGTAGATGCCAGTGGTACAGGAGTGGGTGCAGTCCTCATGCAGCAACACAAGGCTATTGCTTTTCTCAGCCAAGCCTTGAGTCCTAAGCACTTGGGCCTCTCAACTTATGAAAAGGAACTGATAGCACTACTGTTAGCTGTAGAGAAATGGAGGCATTATCTCCAACCAAGTCATTTCATCATTCGCACAGATCATTTTAGTCTCAAATTTTTGAGAGACCAAAGGATCACTACAGCCCTTCAACACAAGGGTATTTCTAAACTTATGGGCCTAAGTTATGAGATACAATATAGGAAAGGAGCGGAAAATGTAGTAGCAGACGCTTTGTCAAGAAGATTTGAAGAAACAGAGGAATGTAATGGACTCACCACTGTCCAACCTAAATGGATGACCGATATTATTAATAGCTACCAAGAGGATCCAGCAGCACAAAACATATTGACACAATTACTTGTTGATGCAAACGCAATTCCCAACACCACAATGCAGAATGGGATAATTAGAATTGACGGGAAGCTATACGTGGGCAGTCATGGTAACCTAAGGCAGCAACTAATTGAACAAATGCATTCAACACCATGGGGCGGTCATTCAGGGATACTTGGTACACAAAAAAGGCTCAGAGCCTTATTTTTTTGGCCTGGCCTGTTGAATGAAGTTAAAGACAGGGTCAAAAGTTGTGAGGTTTGCCAAAGGAATAAAGCTGAGCATGTTCCTTACCCTGGTCTTCTACAACCTTTGCCAATTCCATCTCGAGCTTGGGAACATCTTTCCATGGATTTTATAGAGGGACTGCCCAAGTCACATGGAAAGAACACCATATTAGTGATCATAGACAGGTATACAAAATATGCACATTTATTTACCTTGTCGCACCCTTACAATGCTTCTCAGGTAGCCCATCTTTTCCTTGATAACATTTGCAAACTACATGGAGTGCCCACTTCCATCTTGTCCGATAGAGATCCTATTTTCACAAGCTTATTTTGGAGAGAATTATTCAAGGGCCTGCAAGTAGATCAACGATTAACATCAGCATACCACCCACAATCGGATGGGCAGTCGGAAAGGCTAAACCAATGTATCGAAGCTTACCTCCGTTGTATGACTGGTCATCGACCCAAGGAATGGAGTAAATGGATTCCCATGGCAGAATTTTGGTACAATACCAATTTCCAGTCAGCCATCGGGATGACACCATTTAAGGCTCTTTATGGTTATGATCCCCCATTCCCCTCCTTTGAACTCATAGCGCAATCAAAGCTAGAGTCAATAGATCAGCTGCTAAAAGAGAGGCAAATCACCAACAAAATTCTCAAAGATAATCTTATAAAGGCACAGAACAGAATGAAACAATATGCAGATTCAAAGAGGAGCGAGAGGACTTTTGAAATTGGGGATATGGTTTACCTGAAATTGCAGCCATATAGACAGATATCAGTAGCAATGAGGAGAAATCTGAAACTATCGGCTAAGTTTTTCGGGCCATATGAGGTGATAAGGAAACTGGGTCCTGTTGCATATGAACTCAAATTGCCGGCTGCCTCCAAAATTCACCCGGTTTTTCATGTCTCACAACTCAAGAAAAAGGTCGGTGAACAGGTTATTCCGTCTAAAGACCCCCCATTTTGCTCCGAGGATGGTCAAATATTGGCAGAACCCATTGCGATTTTGGAGAGGAAGATGATCAAGCGAGGGAATCATGCAATCACCCAAGTCTTGGTGCAGTGGGCAAATTTATCCAAAGAGGAAGCAACGTGGGAAGATTATTCTTTCTTAAAATCTCAATTTCCAGAGTTTGATCAGTGAAGAGAAGAAGAAGAAGAGATTTCTACAAGAGGAATGGGATGTCACGATTCTTAATGTGACAATGGGCCAATTCAACAGTTGGCCCAAATATCCACTAGTGCTAGTTTGTCTTAAGTCCTATTTCAGATGGCCCAATATATTAGGCCTTATTTTCAGCTTTTAATATTTTCCCTAAGTGGCATTTTGCCACCTGTCCCGAATAGTACAACCATAGGGCCAGCTGTAGCTAGCATTGTCCTTTATATTTCCGTTTGTGTGAGTTTAGAATCATCTATGAATATTGAAACAATTTCTTTCCCTTATTATTTTTCTGTAATTTTTCTTTGGTTTCAAAAAACAGTAGCTTGAGTGCTACAGAAACACTTAAAATATATCAATACCCTTTCATTTTTTGTAATTCTTTCAACTCTTTTAAGTGTTTAAAGCTAGAGTCTTTACATGTTTTGCTTCATTTGTGTGGAAAATTGGGGAACTTTCTTGAATCTAATTTGAATTTTCAAGAAAATAAGACCCCATTTGCAATTTTCTTGATATAAATCATACCCTTTTGAGAAAAAATGGATACACTATTGAAAACCCCAAATAATCTTGAATTTTTGCATCCACTTAATGGATTTGCAGTTAAAGCTTGTACCTTTAGCACTGTGAAGGCTCATAAGTTTAGTTCTAGAAATGTTTGTGTTAAGGCTAGCAGTAGTACTCTTTTAGAACTTAAACCTGAGACAAAAAAGGAAAGTCTTGATTTTGAGCTTCCTATGTATGATCCTTCAAAAGGGGTTGTTGTGGATCTTGCTGTTGTTGGTGGTGGTCCAGCAGGACTTGCAGTTGCACAACAAGTTTCTGAATCCGGACTTTCTGTTTGTTCAATTGACCCGTCTCCGAAATTGATATGGCCTAATAACTATGGAGTTTGGGTTGATGAATTTGAGTCTATGGATTTGTTAGATTGCCTTGATGCTACCTGGTCCGGTGCATTGGTGTATATTGATGATAATACAAGTAAAGATCTTGATAGAGCTTATGGAAGGGTTAACCGAAAACAACTGAAATCGAAAATGATGCAGAAATGCATACTGAATGGTGTTAAGTTTCACCAAGCCAAGGTTATAAAGGTAATCCATGAGGAATTTAAGTCAATGTTGATTTGTAATGATGGTATTACTATCCAGGCGAGCACAACATGCAACTGGATTTTCAAGATGTCTTGTTCAGTATGATAAGCCTTATAACCTCGGGTATCGAGTAGCTTATGGCATTTTAGCTGAAGTGGAAGAGCACCTGTTCGATGTAAACAAGATGGTTTTCATGGATTGGCGAGATTCTCATTTGAAGAACAATGTGGAGTTGAAAGAGAGAGATAGTAGAATACCGACTTTTCTATATGCCAGGCCACTTTCATCCAACAGAATATTTCTCGAAGAAACTTCGCTTGTAGCTCGTCCTGGATTGCAAATGGACGATATTCAAGAACGAATGGTGGCTCGTTTAAGTCACTTGGGGATAAAAGTGAAGAGCATTGAAGAGGACGAACGCTGTGTGATCCCAATAGGGGGTCCACTTCCATCATTACCTCAGAGAGTCGTTGGAATTGGTGGTACAGCTGGCATGGTTCATCCGTCCGCTGGTTATATGGTGGCAAGGACACTAGCTGCAGCTCCCATTGTTGCCAATGCCATAACTCAATACCTCGGTTCTGAAAGAAGTGGTTCGGGTAATGAATTATTCGAAGCTGTTTGGAAAGATTTGTGGCCTATAGAGAGGAGGCGTCAACGAGAGTTCTTTTGCTTCGGTATGGATGTTCTTCTGAAGCTTGATTTACCTGCTACAAGAAGGTTCTTTGATGCATTTTTCAACTTAGAACCTCGTTATTGCCATCGGTTCTTATTGTCTCGGTTGTTTCTACCTGAGCTTATAGTTTTTGGGTTGTCTCTTTCCTCTCAGGCTTCAAATACTTTTAGACTAGAGATAATGACAAAGGGAACTTTACAATTAGTAAATATGATAAACAATTTGTTACAGGATAAAGAATGAATTGAGTTATTTGGAATCTTATTCAATTTTTCAATAGCCTATATTAATACATCAGTCTTTATTCAAGTTATTTGCTTTATAAGCATTTCCATTCCCTGCTTTTATGTTTGCTTTATTCTTCACCATTTTTGTTACAAGTTACGGAAAACAGATTCCGGTGTAAAACATTCTGTTCTTATACCCCATAGACAATGCATGATAGAAACATTATTCATTTCGAACTATCACATAAAACAAAATAAATATTACAGTACAGACATGTATTAAACATGCTTATTCCTAAAACAAAAATTTACTAACATATAAGAAGATAAAAGTAGAAGGGAAGCCTTGGCGTAACTGTTAAAGTTGCTGCCATGTGACTAGGAGGTCACGGGTTCGAGCCGTGGAAATAATCTCTGGCAGAAATGCAAGGTAAGGTTGCGTACAATAGACCCTTGTGGTCCGGCTCTTCCCCGGATCCCGTGCATAGCGGGAGCTTGGTGCATCGGGCTGCCCTTTTCTATAAGAAGATCAAAGTAAGATTTTACTTTTCAAAATCTGAATTAAAAACTTCTGCATTTGGGAGATAACATTAGATGGTCCTTTAATAAAAGTTTAGCTTCCCTGCATGCAAGATAAAAAGTAGAAGTCATCATCTTAATTTCAAGGAGGTAAAATGTTACAAATATGAGGTAATTAATAATGGGAGAATTTCTTTTGAGAGATCTAAAACTTACTAGTCCTACGGATGTAGACCTTGACGGAATTATTTCCCATGTCCTCTTGTTCTTTTTTAATCTTTCTTGCAGAATGCCCAGCAGTAGAAGCGCAATCATGTAACTCAATTGACTCCAATGTAAAAATTTCCGCAAAATCTGTTGGAATTTCTTTCAGGTACTTGCAATTCTTCAGAGCAAGGCGTTTTAGATTTGGAAAACTATCACTGCTAACCTCCCCACATCCGAAAATCTAGCTCGTTAAACAACAACTTCAAGCTTTGGAACTGTTCTTCATCACTCAATCTCCATACTTGACCAGTGACTGCATGCTCTTTCAGTTTGAGCTCTTCAAGATTTGGCAACATGACAAGAGTTGATATGTATTTCCAAGGAAAACAGAACTCGCCAGCTAAAGTCAACCTCTTAAGTGTTATTGGGAAAAAAAAAATCTCTTGATGGGGATCTCAATTATCCAATCAGGATAGCTGCAACACTTCAATGCTTCGAGTTTTGTCAAGCTGGACATGTCGATGAGGCAGTTCTCTATTCTTGATAAACCTGTCTGATGGACGATCAATCTCTTTAGATTGGGAAAGCCAGAAAAGACTTCATTTGTACAACTGGTGGAACAGAGAGTAGAAAGTTCCTCCAGATTTGGCATCCCTATCACAAGATGCTTATTTCGAATACTTTCCCTACTAGGACTAGGTAAATAACAGGATCCCCCTAGATGCATATGCCTTAAGTTCTTCATCATCCATATATTCCCTGGTAAAGTTGGATGATCTTGATAAGAACATCGGACATGAATTAGAGTTTGCAAATTCTGAAGCTCTGAGATTGATTCAGGAATATTGCCATGACATCTAACTGCAAGATATCTCAAATGAAATAACTTTGTAATCACGAGTGGAAATGTCTCAAACTCTATATCTTTATGGGAGATGGCCAATACCCTGAGAAGGTTGAAACGGGAGAAAAATTCATCTAGTACAGGATGAGGACGATAGATGGGCAATATCTTGAGAAGCTTAACACGGGTTGCAAAAGGTAGATCCACTTGAGAGAATAAGTAGATAGATCTGGCAACAATGGTAATAGCTTATAACAATCATCAACTGAGTAATATTGGGTTTGAAAACTGAAGCTACGAACATTAGGTCATAAAGTTTGTGGTTTTAGCTTCTATCAAACAAAAATCACGCAGTAGGTCATGCATTGCACATATTTTTATCTCACCGTTGAATCTCCTTTTTCTAGCCATTATCAAGTTTCTCCTGATAAGATCCTCCAAATAATCTTCTACTACTTCCGCCAAGCTTTTACGACTTCCAGATGTCCTTATGAAACCTTCGGCCATCTATAATTGTTTCAATCTGCAAGTCGCAACCTGAAAGTACTCTGGGAAACTACCCATAGAAAGAAAGCAAGGTTTGAGATGATTAGGCAAGTTGTGGTAACTCAAACCGAGCACTGCTAAGCATTTATCTGGGTGACTAGCTATGACTTCACTTAAGTTTCGGGCAACATCCTTCCAACTTTCTAATGTCCTTCCCACTTTGGAGAGATGTCCTGTAATCACTGAAATAGTTAAGGGTAGTCCTTGGCATTTTTCTGCTATTTCCTTTCCAATTTTTTCCAACTCAGGAGGATGATCATATTTGGGTCCAAACACCTTATCACGAAGTAATTTCCAACTGTTATCTAAATCCAAGAGGTTCATCTTATGAGGGATACTAGTATTTGCATATGTCGCTACCTTAGTTTCCCTAGTGGTCAATAAGATTCTACTTCCATTGTTGTAATTTGGAAATATTCCTCTTATACTATCCCAAACATCTATACTCCAAATATCATCAACAACAATAAGGTATCTTCAACCCTTTAGGTTTTTCTGCACTAGATCGGCTAACTCATCGTCATCCATCTCATCATAATCTTTTGCCTTGACAATAGTTGTTTGCTTTGAAATGCAATGTAAAGCTTCTAGAAACACATTTCTACCTCGATATTCTTGAGATATTGTAACCCAAGCAAGAATATCAAAATGATACCTGATTGAAAGATGATCATGAACTTTTCTAGCGAGTGTTATTTTGCCAATACCACCCATGCCTGATATTGTGACAATGTCTAGATCAGATGGTGGTCCTGTCAATCTTTTAACTATTTTCTTCAAGTCAGCATCAAGTACCTGTATGATGGCATCTTCCATATTTGGATAACTTCTGGAAGTGTCAATCAAGGAATTCCCAGATAATTCAAGAATTTGATCCTCAGCATCATGAGTACTTGCGCTAAAATCAGAAACAATCTCCATCACTTCTTTCTTTGTGGTATCCAATTTTTCAACAACGGGTAGCAAATCTCGGTGTTGTAAAATTCCAAATGTCCAGCTTAAGCCTTCGATGATTTGACAAATCTTCAGCTTGATAACATCTTCTGCATAGCCAGAAGCAACTCTTATTTTTTCCTCCAAACATTTGATCTTTTCAGGGTCAAATCTACTCTTGCTAACTTTTTCATGGACATGTTGAAAATATTCAGCAGTTGCATGAAGAGATTCGATCGTTTGAGCAGTTTGACTATGAAAGAGTTCTGCATTTTGTTTCTCAAGTGCTTGAAGAAGAGAAATTACAGCACTATAAGCTGCCATCAAATCAACATGGAGAGGAAGGAAGCAAAGAATTTTAGGAGTAGAGAGGATTCAATTCAAGGTATCAAATACTCTATTGTTTTTTTTTTTTTTATAGAGGAAGGATATAGTAACTTGCTGTATAACGCCCTTTAATCAATTTCCAACACCATGTTAGTGTTTATGAATATATTATTTGACTTAATTAATAACACACAAAGTCAATGCCAGTTGGGTACCATGGAATCAGATCTGTCAAGTTATATCGAGTAGGTACTGTATGACTCTCAACATTTTCATTTGATTAATGTTTTCTTTCTTATAATGTATAGTTTTTTTTTTTTTACTTAATTTTAAAAGCACCAATTTGTGTTGGAGGAGACCCATTCTCATAGCCATATAAGTAGTAAATTTTTGAATGCGAGAAGAATGAGAACTTTTATCATGATTTATTTAGCCAAATACATAGACGGACCTTCAAAGTTTGCTCCAGTTTTCATTTTGACCCCTAAATTAAGGTCAGTACCTATTGAACGCTCCTAATTTCTCCACCTGGTTAGTACCAATATTTTGACACAATTTATTTATGTTTTATAACCATGGTGTCCGGGCCAGCTTGGGCACACCTCGACTAATTCCACGAGATACCTGCCACCTCCTATCGACAATAAGTACCAGGTAACTCTATCCACCAAAGCTAGACATATGAGAAGAAATCACTTGGTGTTTTTGTCTCTGCTGAGATTTGAACCTAAGACCTCATTATTCTTAATCCATTTGATTGACCACTAGGCAGAAACCTTGGGATAGAGCGCAACCTTTGGGTACATGGAGCCACATAAGGTAGGAATTTGATTGACCACTAGGCCGAAACCTTGGGATAGAGGGCAACCTTTGGGTACATGGAGCCACATAAGGTAGGAATTTAAGCAGAGAAGTTAAAAAATGTGGAGCTTGCTGTGCTTATATGTAAGTAATTGATTACAGAACAGTCATTATTAGGAAGGACCATTAATCTTGCAAATGCTGCATAACATTATGCACCTGTAGAATCTTTGACAAAAACAAAACAACTTCTAGCATTATTGATCACTTTAAAAAACTTATTGTAACTAGAAGAATGACATCTATGTTCTTGTTGCATCCTGAAATGAACATACATTTGAAAGTCTTAGCCTTTGTAAAGATATGGTACTTGAGCTTAACTCGACTCCGAAAGCTAGCTCATGAGGGAAGGATTGTCAAGTCCATATAAGCAAATTGCCGGTCCATTCCCCAGCTTATGTGGGACTCTAACCCACTCTAACATGAACTCTTGGACCTCTGGTTTGCCGTGATTGTCAGGAACTAGTGGAACTGTTTTTGGATCACTATCATTCTTGTAGAGATCTGTTAGTTGCAATAATGGGCATAACTTTTTTGTATTTGCCTTCTGGAATGAGCATATTTTCCGTTGCTGCAATTCTGTAACTTGGAGAATCAATGGCTTGCTCAACAATCTATAGAATTAGTCGGTCAGGGGTTTTAAATACCGGATGGTTAGATATAAAACAAAGTTAAGTAGTTTCTTTAAACTCTGTTCACAAATGCGAAACATGAAAAGTTTACATTACGTCACCTATTGATCAAATGCAGAACTGTAACATTGAAAATATGCACAAAAATAGAATTTCAAGTTTGGATAGGAAGAAAATCAAAGGCATACAACAAGGAGCGAACTTGGGTAGGATGTTGAGCATAGTATTGTTGTCAACAAGCATTTGAATATACAACGAAGCGATACAGAAAATATATATACAGAAGAATTGATTTAATATCCAAGATCTTTTTGGATCAAGAGGAGATGCAAAGTAGGTCTGAAAGATAGTAAAGAAAAGGAGGGAGGCGTACGCAACCAAAGCGACGAGAGACCAGGGACTTCTAAAAATAGGTATCTAACAATTCAGCAATCCACGTGTGGGGCTTATTATTATAGTGTTCTTCGATTTTCTCTTTGATATCCTTAAGGACTTCTGTACTCCGTAAGTGTTTAATGCTCTGAAGAATTAGTACCACTTCCTCATCACTTCCAAGACAGTTGAATATAATCTTCTTTTCTTGTAGCTCTTTCACATGATTAGGTGAAATAACAAGTGATTCATGAAATATATGTGAGCAGACAGAGAGCAATTACTTAAAGTACCTGGACAGATCGCATAAGCTATCATGTTCAGAAGAAATGCTCTAGTAAACTTACCGATATACCAAAATGGAAGTGAAAGTTTCGCATAGTAACAATGGGAACAGGACCCGCTAGGCATAAAACAAATGCCCTTTGATTTCAGCTCTGTTGCTGAATGATTCAACCAGGAATAATCTGTCATTAGGTTGCGTTCTTTCTTTCTACATCGATCAGGACATGATCCAAACTTGAAATTACAGTGGGATTGTTTGAGATCTTGAACATAGCTGCCACTGACAAGCACTCTTTGAAGAAGTTCAAGAAAGTAAGAGGGTTGTGGTTCCATCACCACATTAATTCTAGTCTCTTACTGGCCGAAAAGAACAACAATATACCCAGTGAAATCCCACATAGCGGGTTCTGGGGAGAATAGAGTGTACGACCTTAACCCTACCTTGGGAGATAGGTAGGCTGTTTCCGGTAGAAAATAATCACCTTCACCATATCTCAAGTTAAACACGAGTTTGAGAATCCCAAAAGGTACCTGATTTTCAATCAAAAACATGTCACGTCTAGTAATATAATAAAAACCACTACCAAGATGCAAAAGTACTCCTTTGTACTTTAGACATCTCAATATTATTTAGAATGAAACATGCATCAAGAAGCATCATCGAGCCAAATCATAGCCATTATACTTATTCCTGAATTCTTCCATGTAACAACTTTTAGCATTCAAGTTTCTTGCAGTTAGTTGAGGAAATTTGGAGAAAGAGCATTGGGGGGTGTATGATGCTACAAACTGTAAGGAAGCTAAAGGAGCTAAAGAAGAGTCTCAGGGCACTAAACAGTCAACATTTCAGTAATATAGTAGAGGAAGCAAATGAGGATAGGAAGGCTTTGGGATAATTCAAAAGGCATTACACATACAAACATCAGACTTGAGGTTGCGAAATGAGGAAGGGCTTAGTGTCTCAAGTTTAAGAAATCTTCATATCTGCCAGAGGTGTATTTGCAACAAAGGAGTAAAGCTACATGGATCAAGCTTGGTCATGACAACACCAGGTATTTCTTCTCAATTATCAAACACAGGAGGCTTCAACAAGCCGTAACACAATTGCAAGAAAAGAATGGATAGGTGCAACATGAACATGATGCCTATTGCTGGAATTATGGTGGACTTTTATACATAATTACTGGGAAGGAAACAGGAGCAGAGAACCAAAGCTTTTAATAGCTTTCTGAAGAATGGAAGGGTATTAACTATTGTAGAACAACTAGAACTGATTAAACCTTATTCCGTGAAGGATGTGAAGCTAGCAATGTTCGGTATTGATAAGAACAAGAGTCCAGGGCCTGTTGGATGTGGGAGTGATTTCTTTCAAGCTGCTTGGGGCATAATTGGGAAGGAATTTTTGAGGCTATACTTCAGTTTTTCCAAAATGGTAAAACATTTAAATGCAACTATGATTGCTCTGATTCCTAAAGTAGATGTTCCACAAAATGCTAGTCAATTTAGACCAATTTCTTGTTGTAAGGTACTTTACAGGTGCATATCCAAGATGATTTGCACCAGATTGAGAAAAGCAGTAGCAATTTATTGTAGCTGATAACTAGGCAGCATTTGTAGAATATAGATCATTGGTGCATAATGTGTTAATTTGCCATGATCTTCTAAGACATTACAACAGAAAGACCACTCCAAGGTGCCTTATGAAGATTGATCTTAGAAAAGCATATGACATGGTGAGTTGGGTCTTTATTCATGAAGCATTGAAAGGCTATGGGTTCCCTGAATCCTTTATCAATATTGTTATGACATGTGTGTCATCCACAAAGTTTACTGTCAAGGTGAATGAGAAAGGGTAGGGATACTTTGAGGGTCAAAGGGGTTTGAGGCAAGGTGACCCTATATCCTGTTGGAAATCTGACGGAAATTACTTGATCAATCACGAATCTTATCAGAAAATACTTGATCACGAACACTGTAGAGAACTCTCCATAGCTTGAGGCATGTCAATTAAGACAATGTCCTTAAGGATATTTCACTCGGTATAGGTATATCCCCCAGGATTCAACAAGCTCTTCTAGTACAAAACTAGGAGCCAGAAACTAACAAAGATTTTAAGTAATATTGTAAAACCCAGCACACATAATATTATATGAGGAAGCTTTTGTCTCAAGTTGTTCATCTAAAATAAGGAGGACTTGTGTTAATATATAGATCAAAAAACCACCCATAAGATAGTTGAATACTCCAACGGCTATATGAAATCAATGGACAATGAAGAGGCTAAATAATGAAGACAATAAATGGCTAGTGATTAATGAGAATATTATCACATAATAAAAGCTAATTCAAGGTTCTGTTATTGTTAAAATACAAACATTAGAATTGGCTAATCAAGGCTCTTTATGGGTTTGAATATTTGTCTCACAAATGCCAATAACATGTTAGAATTTGGATAAACAATAATTGACATGTTAAATGTTACAGCTCGAAAATTTTCGCGTCATGTGCGTTGTGAGTAAACTAACGTAAGATCGGAGAGGTCATGAAACTCTTATAAGGTTAGTGAATACTCTTAACAAGTGTTAAGCAAGCGTTTAAAGGTTCTGGGATCAAGCAAATCGAAGAAAATAAGTTTGTCGAAAATTTGGAAAAAAGTTGATAAAGTTTTGGGTCAACTTTGGAGGGGTATATCTCCTAGTATATTAGGAGTTTTAAGGTGTTTAAAAAGCCTAAAATGAAGTTCGTCGAGTCTATTTTCCAACGCAACAAACCGTTCATCGATAAGACATCGTCATAGAGAATTATAGACGTTACAAGTTAGGCTGACAGAGCAGAAACACGCGTTACAGTAATTGACGTGCTACATTAGCCGCGCTGCTACAATAACTACTACAGTACCCGAACCGACTTTAGAACCTTATAAAAGGGGTTTTACCCCTCATTTGTCACCCAAAATCAGATCTTAAAGCTCGGCAACATATAGGGTCATTTTTGTCACAAAAAGTTGAGGGACTTGAGTGATTTTAACTAATCAAGGCTCGGGTGGTGCATAATTGTGATTATAGTATCGTTTTGCGGTGGATTTGGCATGGGCTCAAGGTGAATATTGAGGATATTGCTGTTTTAGTAAGACTAAGGTATGAATCTTTCCTTATTATCATTGCTTTAGGTTTATTTACGAAGGTAGAACGATTAAATGAGCGTATAGTTAATTTGTTGGTAGAGAAATCGGATAAAAATCATATGAGATGTCTTATGGAGTATTTTGATATTTATGATGATGTGGTTGATGTTAGTATGATTGTTGTTGTTGGTTGTTGGATTGTGATTTCGAGCTAGGGATATATACGGGAAGAGATCTTTGCCCGAATTTCAGCAAACTCTAGAACGATTTAATTTGAAGGATTAAGATAAGTACATGAAGGCGAGTCTAGCAATAGTATAACTTCTCTTGGTTGTAGACTTGCGAATTCGAAAGGTAGAAGTTGGGCGAATAGATACGCTTCAAGGTATGTTAAGGCTTTCCCTTTCTTTCATTTTGGCATGATCCTATGACATGAGCGAACAACAAGTAATCGAGTCTCCATATTTACTATTCTTAGAAGTACTAGGAGTATCTCGGTTCTTGATGATCCTATACCCACTTGTTATGATGGTCATACATTCATGGGTCACGAGATTTTGTATGATAATAATGCTAGTTCATACTTATGCATTGCATTCATTATACATATGCATATTGACCCGTAACCAGAAAGAGTTATATACGTGAATATTATATGTATGTGGGGTATGGGGAAAGGGCGAGGCATTAAATAAGCATTACCACCTGATCAGCTGGTGCACGGTGATGATGATTATGATGCCCGAAGGGGCCTATATGATATATGGATCGGACCGTACGTTCCTCGACACTATTATATGATATATGGATTGGGCCATACGTTCCTCGGCATTATTATATGGGATAGGGATCGAGCAGTACGTTCCTCGACACTATGAAGTATGCATATCATACGCCCTCAGAGGTAATTTTAGTGAGCAAAGGTATACAGCCATGTTCAAATAATCAGACTTACAGATGCATTCAGTCAGTCAATTTAGCTTATGAGTTTCAGATTTTCTTTATCACTCCTTATGTGTATGTTACTCTTATGCCTTATATACTCGGTACGTTATCCATCCCGGCTCACAGATTTGTTCGGGGGCTGCGTTCGTACCGCGGTACGGATAGACGGAAGGCGATCCGGCTCTCGATGTAGAGCCTCTTCTCAGCTGTTGTTGGTACGCTCCATTGGATCCGGAGCTGTTGTCTATTTTGGTATGTTATGTTTAGACGTATATGTATACGGGTACGGCGAGGCCTTGTCCCGTCCTTTCTCAGTTTGGTACTCCAGTAGAGGTCTGTAGACAGAGGTGTATAGGTAGACGAGATGTAGCCATGTCGGCTCCCATCCTTTTATGATACAACATATGTAGCGGCCTTGTTGGCTTGCACTGTTATCGAAAATGATGCAGAAATGTATACTAAAAGGTGTTAAGTTTCACCAAGCCAAGGATAAAGGTAATCAATGAGGAATTTAAATCAATGTTGATATGCAATGATGGTATTACTATTCAGGCAACGATTGTGCTCGATGCCACTGGCTTTTCTAGATGTCTTGTTCAGTATGATAAGCCTTATACCCGGGGTATCAAGTAGCTTATGGCATTTTGGCCGAAGTGAAAGAACACCCATTCGATGTAAACAAGATGGTTTTCATGGATTGGCGAGATTCTCATTTGAAGAACAATGTGGAGTTGAAAGAGAGAAATAATAGAATACCGACTTTTCTTTATGCCATGCCGTTTTCATCCAACAGAATATTTCTTGAAGAAACCTCGCTCGTAGCTCGTCCTAGATTGCAAATGGACAATATTCAAGAATGAATGGTGGCTCGTTTAAGTCACTTGGGGATAAAAGTGAAGAGCATTGAAGAGGACGAACGTTGGGTGATCCCAATAGGGGGTCCACTTCCGGTATTACCTCAGAGAGTCATTGGAATTGGTGGTACAGCTGGCATGGTTCATCCGTCCACCGGTTATATGGTGGCAAGGACACTAGCTGCAGCTCCCATTGTTGCCAATGCCATAATTCAATACCTCGGTTCTGAAAGAAGTGGTTCGGGTAATGAATTATTTGAAGCTGTTTGGAAAGATTTGTGGCCTATAGAGAGGAGGCGTCAACGAGAGTTCTTTTGCTTCGGTATGGATGTTCTTCTGAAGCTTGATTTACCTGCTACAAGAAGGTTCTTTGATGCATTTTTCGACTTAGAACCTCGTTATTGGCATGGTTTCTTATCATCTCGGTTTTTTCTACCTGAGTTATGGTTTTTGGATTGTCTTTTTTCTCTCGTGCTTCAAATACTTCTAGATTAGAGATAATGACAAAAGGAACTCTTCCGTTGGTAAATATGATCAACAATTTGTTACAGGATAAAGAATGAATTGAGTTATTTGGAATCTTATTCAATTTTTCAATAGCCTATATTAATACATCAGTTTATATTAATACATCAGTCTTTATTCAAGTTATTTGCTTTATAAGCGTTTCCATTCCCTGCTTTTATGTTTGCTTTATTCTTCACCATTTTTGTTACAAGTTACGGAAAAACAGATTCCGGTGTAGAACATTCTGTTCTTATACCCCATAGACAATACATGATAGAAACATTATTCATGTCGAACTATCACACAAAACAAAATAAACATTACAGTACAGACATGTATTAAACGTGCTTATTCCTAAAACAAAATTTTTCTAACATATAAGAAGATAAAAGTAAGATTTTACTTTTCAAAATCTAAACTAAAAACTTCTGCATTTGGGAGATAACATTAGATGGTCCCTTAATAAAATTCTATCTTCCCTGCATGCAAGATAAAAAGTAGAAGTCATCATCTTAATTTCAAGGAGGTAAAATGTAACAAAGATGAGGTAATTAATAATGGGAGAATTTATCTAAAACTTGGTAGAATTTATCTAAAACTTACTAGTCCTATGGATGTAGACATTGACGGAGTTATTTCCCATCTCCTCTTGTTCGTTTTTAATCTTTCTTGCAGAATGCTCAGCAGGAGAACTGCAATCATGTAACTCAATTGACTCCAATGTACAAATTTCTGCAAAATCTGTTGAAATTTCTTTCAGGTACCTGCAATTCTTCAGAGCAAGGCGTTTTAGATTTGGGAAGCTGTCACTGCTAGCTTCCCACATCCGAAAATCTAGCTCGTTAGACAACAACTGCTTCAAGCTTTGGAACTGTTCTTCATCACTCAATCTCCATGCTTGACCTACGACTGCATGCCCTTTAAGTTTGAGTTCTTCATGATTTGGCAACATGACAAGAGTTGATATGTATTTCCAATGAAAACAGAACTCGCCGGCTAAAGTCAACCTCTTAAGTGTTGTTGGGAAAAAAAAAAACCTTTTGATGGGGATCTCAATTATCCAATAAGAATAGCTGTAACACTTCAATGCTTGGAGTTTTGTCAAGCTGGACATGTCAATGAGACAATTCTCTATTCTTGATGAACCTGAAGCTCTAAGATTGACCCAGGAATATTGCCGTAATATCTAACTGCAAGATATCTCAAATGAACTAACTTTGTAATCACGAGTGGAAATGTCTCAAACTCTACATCTTTATGGAAGACGGCCAATGCCCTGAGAAGGTTGAAACGGGAGAAGAATTCATGTATTACAGGATGACGACGGTAGATGGGAAATATCTATTAAGTAAGAAAGTGTTTTGCCTAGCTTACGAGTATCTATTTAATATGTTTTTTTGGTTATGTTCACTTATCTAAACAAGAGTAAATTTGGAAAAAAAAAAATCATTAATACTTTCTTAATTATGTGAAATACTATTTATTTTACACGAGTGGAAATGTCTCAACCTCTATATCTTTATGGAAGACGGCCAATACCCTGAGAAGGTTAAAACGGGAGAAGAATTCATGTATTACAGGATGACAACGGTAGATGGGAAATATCTATTAAGTAAGAAGTGTTTTGCCTAACTTACGAGTATCTATTTAATATGATTTCTTGGTTATGTAAAAGTTCACTTACCTAAATAAGGGTAAATTTGAAAAAAAAAAATCATTAATACCTTTTTGATTATGTGAAATACTATTTATTTTGGATCAAAATAAAATGGTAAAAACACCACTTTTAACTTATATAGAAACATGGATTTTATGCGGATCGTCGTCCATCATGGCATTTTCACAAATAAAATGAAAAGTGAGGGTAATTAATGCTTCATTCTTCAACTTTTATTTTGACTCTCAACACGTGTCTGTTGTGGCAGGCCCTATGTCCCCTTCTTCACATTTGCTGAATTCTTGCTTGCACTGTGGGCTCCGCTTATATCATTTCACGGACCCCACTTTTCCCAAACCCCCAAATACATAATCATAATTCAAACATGGATTTCCTATGATGGCATGAAATCTTTGAGACCTGAATTTCTCTATTTTGATGACAACTACAAGCAATTTTTCTGAGGATTCTAAAGAAAAAAAAGAATATAAAAAAAAAAAAAATCAAAAATGGATTGTTACTTTAATTAAAGAAAAAATCAGTTCTCCCGTTTCTATTTGTCTGCTCTATAATTTTACAGTGAACACTAATTGTTCTGTTTTTAAATAAATTATTTAGAAATTGAATTTAAAATCTTTACTACTATTACAGAAGAGTTACATTAATTTTTAAACTTTAACTATAAATTTGGATATGAAAACTTTGAGTTTTTTGAATTAAGTTTACATATTTAAAAACTAAATAAAAAATATTATAAATCACAATAATAGATAATTTAAAATATTTAAAAGTGATATGAGAAACATTGCAACTTATAATACCTTTCTTATAGTTTTCAAATATATAAACTTTAATTTTAAAATATTAAATTAATTAATATGATTTAGTTCCGATCTCTTGAAAGCAAATACGACAAGAATAGAGAGGGAGAGAGAGTAGTAAATCACCACCATATTTAAATTATGTGACTATTTTTTGAAAATTATGCAAATTAATTAAAAAAAAATCTGTTGGACTTAACCATATTAATTTATAGTTAACTTGCTTACTCTTAATTTGTGATAGACAAATTCCCTAACCATATAAAAGACAAGAGACAATTACAGATAGTTTCGAACATTAATTTATGATAGTAAGTTCATAATTTTTTCATTTCAACTATATATGAAAGGGTTATACTTGGAATTTAGGACTACAAGAATGCTATTTGAATTAATTGAATTATAATTGTTTTCATTACTCACTCCATCTCAATTTATATGACATCGTTGTTGAGGTACGCATTTTGAAATGTAAAGTCAAAACAAAGCCTCAAAAATATTTGTGTGGACTGTAAATCATTTAATAAAGTTAAGTTGCTTCTACAAATAAAATTAAAGATGATATTTTTTATCGCGATAAATTAAAAAAAAAAGTGTGCTACGTAAATTATGACACATGAAATACTAAACGGTCTTATTTTTCATGTTGGGCCCATGCTTGCAGGGGGTCGCCATCATCTAGTAACATGGATAGGAGGGAGTATCAGAATAAAACTTTTCATAATGGACGTGGAGATCCTTATCCTGACAACTAATGGGAACAAAAAAACATTTAACTTGTCTTAAGTCTATTGGGTCAGTTGGTAACTTATCATAGTCACTGTTTCTCTCTTACTAGAAGAAAATAGTCAATTGGTTAATGGTGGGGCCTGCCTTAAATTGCTAATCTCATCTCTAACAAACGCCAAAACATTATCTTACTATTAAATCATAATTAAATTATGTTCCAGGGACTTCGGCATATGGTTTCCTAGTTTCACTGTTATTAGTGCTTGGAATAGTTGGCGCCCATAGATATGCTTGCAGGTGACAATATCTTATTGATTATTGATGATTTATCGCGGTGAATGAGAACCATAGAAATGTCATTGAAAATATCTCTTTTTAGAGCAAATTCATTGCATTCCAGTCCCACTTAACAAAAGGTGTCTGTCGATCTTCTAAGTTTGTAAGGCACCTCCGGTTTTCCATTTTAATGATATAAATTGTCCAACTTTTATGTTTTTTATGAGATTCTCTTGGATATCACCAAGCGTCCTGATAAGGTAGTTGGAATTTCTTCACCTTTTAATAAGAGGTTTCGAGTTGGAATCTTTAGAATGAAAAACTTTTTGATAGACAATGTTTCATAAAAACTACTATGTGGCTAAAGGGTGTATAAATACTGTTGCAAAAAGAATGTTAATTATAGGGGTATAAACTGAAAATGTGGCTACGTGAAGTATTGTCTATTTGTGTTAGACTGTATATATTTGAACCCCCCTCCCCCCATATATTTTTCATCACTCCTAATAATTTGTTGATTGATGTGGTTGTTTTTTGTATTAAGGTAATAAATGTTGCTTATTTACTCATGAAGGTAGATCAGGAAAGTATCCTTAGAAGTTAGAACCTGAAATGGAAGACACCGAAAGGGAAAATTTTAGAATCTTTATCCAAGATGCTTCAATATTTCCTGAAATACCAAAAGTTCCATTATTCATGAGACTTGAGACTCAGGACAATGATGACTTTGATCCTAAAGTGGTTTCATTGGGGCCTTACCACCATGGAAAACCTGAGCTCAAATTTGTTGAGGATTTCAAGCCCAAGGCTCTACAAATGTTCATTCATGGCAGTAATAAAGACGTAAATTTCTTTCTCGAACAAATTCATGAGGGGATCGAGCATGCTAGAAGTTGTTACCTTGAAGAATTCACGAATAAGTATAATGACTATGATTTTTCTCGAATGATGCTCCTCGATGCATGTTTCGTTCTAAATCTTATGGAGAGAGAAACCCGAGACTTCTCACAATGCTGGTCTAAAGATCAATATATGGCTTATTACCTTGGTACTGGAGTTGATACCCTCATTAGACGTGACATGCTCTTGCTTGAAAATCAGGTACCTTTCCAGATACTCAAACTATTGTTTAACTCGAGATTTGGTGGAGATGGATTTGAAGAGACGTCGAAAAGCTTTTGTTATAAAATTCTTTTCGGCCCACAAGAGCCCCGAAATAATGTGGTGATGGAGCCACAACCCTTTCACCTTTTTGAACTTCTTGGAAGAGTGATGGTCAGTACTAATAGCGATCATCATCTCCGACAATCTCACAACAACGATTCCATGAATAATGATCACAAACCGGCAACTACATGTTGTCCATTAGTAATGGATCTTATCTCAAAAGGCATTCATCAGTTTGGGCACTGTCTTGATCGATGTAGAAACAAAGAAGGCAACCGAATTCCAACAGAGTCAACCGAAGTGTTTCGTTCAGTAACGGAAATGAAATCAAAGGGCATTCATTTTACCCCTGGCGGGTTCGGTTCTTTGATGGATGTAAGGCTAACGTCTCATTATTTCGACGCCGAACTCTCACTTCCATGTTGGTATGTCTCCGAGTATACTAGAGTATTTTTCCGGAACATGATAGCTTATGAGATCAGTCCAGGTAAAATTATGGAATCCTCTGTTTCTTCTTACATCTATTTGATGAAAACACTTATTATTTCACCTAATGATGCGAAAGAGCTACGAAGGAAGAGGATCATAGTCAACTTACTAGGAAGTGATGAAGAAGTGGTACAAGTCTTCAAAGCATTAAACACTTATGGGGGTGATTATCTACATATTTACAAGGACGTCAAAAAGAAAATCGAACAACACTATAACAGCAAGTCCCAGACTTGGATTGCTGAATTGTTAGATACCTATTTTAGAAGTCCCTGGTCTCTCATTGCGTTGGTTGCTGCTGTTTCCCTCCTTTTCTTTACTATTCTTCAGACCTACTTTGCATCTCCTCTTTATCCTCCAGCAAAAAGATCTTGATTTTACTTGTCTGTACATAATTATTATGCTGAATGAACAAACCTTCCACATGTACATTTTTCTGTATTGATTTGATGCATTTTATGTACTGCTTTTCAAGTTCTCTCCTTTTGTATATCTTGATTTTCTTCCCATCCAAACTTATATATTCTATTTATTGTAGATATGCTTAAGAAGTTTAGCAAGTCTAATAAGCTTATATGTTAAGTAATGGACTACAGCACAATCATTAAGAAGGACCACTAATCTTGGAAATGCTGCATCACCATATGCATATGTAGAATATTTAACATAACACCTTCAAGCATCATTGATCATTCAAGAACTTTCTTGTACAAGAAATATATATGTTCTTATTGGTACCTGAAATAAATATCTCCCCTAGTCTTGAACTCCTGGACGCAGCGTCGGAGCCAGCAATACATACAAGAGGTTTAATAAAAGAACTAGAATATCACACCTAGATTCTAACCTACAACTGCTTGAATGTAACATTATGCTTGGCATATTGATTGCTTTCATAAGGGTTCTTAATCATAAGAGTAGGTGAGTAGCTATGGTTAGCAAGATGGACGAGATATTATAGATACACTCTAGATATATGAAAATATACTTAGAGATATTTATATTTATGGAAAAGAGCCTAAAATATCCTTGAACTATTAGAATTGGTACAAAAATACCCTCCATCCACCTTTGAGCTCCCAAATACTCCTGCCGTCCACCTATGGGATCTAATATACCTATCGCTTACGGGGTCTAATATCCCTATTTTCTAATAAATTCCATTTCATTTATGATGTGTCAACATCTCTTCCTTTTAGAAAGTTATATGGGTTATTGTGGATGAGAATAGCGAAGCGAACGATGAATACACTATTATGCGGCCACAGTATTAGTGCTTGAATTAAGCAGATAGCGTACCACAAATTTTTATTGTTTCAGCCATAAATAAGTGATAATTTGATAAAATTGCTTCGTTTTTAGGCTTATTTAATTTGGGTTGGGTCGGTAGGTGGGTTGGGATCCAATCAACATAAATTAAAATTAATTAGATTAGTTAATAATATGGAGTAATCAGTTAAATGTTGTATCATAAATGAAATGAGGCTATTAGAAATAAGGGGTATATTAGATCTCATAGGTGGACGGCAGGGGTATATTAGACCTCATAGGTGGACACCAGGGGTATTTGGGGGCTCAAAGGTGGATGAAGGGTATTTTTGTCCCAATTCTAATAGTTCAAGAGTATTTTAGGCCCTTTTCCGTTATATTTATTGTAGAATATTGTGTAGCGTTAACTATGAAATATTTGGTAGGATTTACATTAAGTGTAGAATATTTTGCTTCTTTTTATATCTTATTTCTCTTGTGTATAAATACCTATGTAATCTGATGTATTGGATCAGCAAATTGAGATAGTTATTCTTCAGTTTCTCTCTTATTTTTCTCTATTCTTGACATGGTATCAGAGTCTTCTCGCTTTGATTCATAGTCTTTGATCTGTGGTTACTTTCAATATTCTTTTTTGAAAGTTTTTTTTTCTTCGTCAAAAGTTAGTCCTAAATATTTAGAGTTCTTGGTCTTGGTTATTCTAGCTATTTTTTTTTTCGTATCATTGTGTTTTTTGATTTTCGATATTCAAAAACATGACTTCACATTAGTTTGAGTCCTTTAGTGTTCGTTTCACTCGAAAAAATTATTCTACTTGGGAATTTCAGTTTCAACTATTTGTCATAGGAAAAGAATTGTGGGGCCGTATATAGATGAAAGTGATCCTACTACCGATTCTATTAAAGTTAGGTCGGTGGAAGGTCAAAGATGCCCAGTGACATAAATTTTAGGGTCGATTGACCCTCTTGTGTCCTTAATCTCAAGCCATACAAGACTTGCCAAAGGCCATGTGAGATTATTTAAGGTTTATATCAAGACAATAGCACAAGATGCTATTAGCTAGAGCATGAAATTGTTAATTACTCTCGAAGAGGTCTCTTTGTTCGGGATTATATTTTTGGGTTTTAGAACTTATGGTGAATTCAACATATTTTTTATGCTAAAATACCTTAACTCTTGAAAGAAGGTAAATGATCCAAGTTTTTCTCCCAATTTCCCACTCTTTACGTGAGCGAAAACCTCGCACTTTTCTGTTACGCTTCGACGCGAGAGAAGAGGACGGGCGCTTTGTATCTTGGTCGGGACCCCCACAAAGGGGGAGGGGGTCGACTGAACATCTCAGCCATTGGCGGGAATTTCCCCTGCATCCGATCCCCAATTCTTGTTCACCGGATCTCTCTCTATAATTCAAGCAGTTCATGAGCAAAGCAAGCGAGACCAATTTTTAATGAAATTGCGAACTGATTTTAAGAGTGTTCGCTCTAACTTGTCTCTGTCCTTCGATGTCTATTTTAGGGGATTACTTCGTGAATAACAGTGTCTTCGCGCACAAAACACTTTCAAGCAAGAAATATTCACATTGTTGCATTTGGCTCTCAAGAAAAGTAAAAGGCAGGGATATGAGCAAAACTCAATGCTACAGCTATAAGGAATATGGTCATATTGCTAGCAGTTGTGGTAAGAAGTTCTGCAATATTGTAAACAACACGGGCATATTATCAAAGTGTGTCCCACACGCCCTCAAAATCGTAAGATAAATGCTCTTCAAGCTGGGATAAATGGTTCAACTTCTGAAAAATCATCTTTAATTGGAACTAACAACCAATTTGCTACTCCAACGTCTGGACAAGTTCTTACTCCTGAAATTGTATAACAAATAATTGTGTCAACCTTTTCTGCTGTGGGGCTACAAGGTAACGGCATTACATTTAATTTTTGACTTCTTGTTAATTCTGGCGCTTCCAATCATATGACCAATGCAACTGGTATGCTAAAAAATGTTCAGGAGTATCACGGTCCATCCATAATTACGGATTGATAGTAGTAATTTACCCATTATCAAGGTTGGGATATTGCTAAAACTTTCAGAATATTTTTGTATCGGCAAAGCTCTCCACTAGTCTTATTTCTATTGGCCAATTGGTGGATAACACTTGTAATGTGAATTTTTCTCGTAATGTTGCCTTGTGCAGGATTAGGTGTCGGGGACGATAATTGTGAAGGGGCCTTGTTCTATCTTTTGCTTGTACTTCGGCATTAGTAAAGCGGGTTTGACATAAACGTCTAGGACATCCAAATTCTATTGTGTTGTCTCATTTATCAGGTCTGGTTTATTGGAAAAATAAAAAACACTTTTTAGTTCTTAACAGATTGTTCTACTTGTAAACAGAAAAAGTAAAACTCTTTCTTTTCTTAATTTTGGTAGTCGTCTTGTAAAGTCTTTTAATGTCATTCATAGTGATATTTGGGAATTTCACCAATTATATCTCATGCTCATTTCAAGTACTTTGTGACATTCATAGATGATTATAGTTGGTTTGTAGGTGTATTTTCCCGTTCAAATCGAGGTATTTTAAAATTATTGGGACATTTTTAGCTTACATGAGACTCAATTTTCTACCTGCATCAAAATATTAAGATTTTATTCTGGTGGAGCATATATGTCTCATGAATTCAACAATTTCGTGCTGGAGAAAGGAATCATCTCACAACGCTCTTGCCAAATACGCCACAACAAAATGGGGTTGCTCAGCGTAAAAATCGTCATCTTTTAGATGTCGCTCGCCCAATTTATTGATTGAGTCCTATGTCCCATCTAAATGTTTGGGTGAAAGATTTGTCTATTCTTTGTCTATTTAATTAATAAGCTGCCATCTAAAGTGTTAAATCTTGAGTCTCCATATTATTGTCTTTATCGCCGTAATCCACTACCATAATTTTCATGCATTTGGTTGTATTTGTTTTTGTGCATCACCTCCTTCTCAACACAATAAACTTTATGTTTAGTCTACTAAATGTGCTTTTATGGGTTATAGTACTTTGGAGAAAGAGTTTATTTGCTATGATCCAAGTTCAAACAAATTTCATATTTCCAGAAATGTTGTTTTCTATTGAGAATTAGTTTTCTTTCCTACACATGTTGAGTCATCGTCTGTTTCTTCTCTTCTTCCTACTTTTGAGGATCCTTCATCTACTTCTAAGTGATTCAAACCTGGATTTCTATATAAATGACGTCGGCTAACTTTATCCGATTCCGAAATGATCCCACTTTGAGATTGCCCACGACTAGAATGCGAGATTTCTTGAAGACTCTTCCTTTCTTCGGCTTTACTCGGCAATGCGGAGTAGGAAGTGCTCCCTAAGTAAGTATGGTTTTCCTTAACTTTATCCACCATTTCGTTCCAATTTGTTACTGCAAGCTTCCCGAGCATGAATGTTGGCGCAGAGAAACGCGGCGGGAGGAACTTTTGGCTCTTAAAGAAAATAACTTATGGGACATTGTTTCATGTCCTTCAAATGTCCGCACAATTGGATGTAAATGGGTCTATTCAACTAGACTTCATTCTGATGGAACTCTTGATCGGTACAAAGCTCGATTGGTTATCCTTGGTAACAAACAGGAGTATAGTGTGAACTATGAGGAGACTTTTGCACCAGTTTGTGATTCTGATTCTCTCCAGGCCTCTTTACGAATGCGCTTGGAAGATGTAACTAACTCTCTAAGAGACCTAGAGAACTCTTTTCAAATTCTAACTCTCTAAGAGACCTGGAGTACTCTCTCCAAATTCTGACTTCATCATATGTCAGTCTTTAGAACAAAGCAACTGGGTTAGAGAATGATTTGAACAACATTCGGGGCCAACTTGTCAGTGTTGAAGTTTTTCGGGACCGCCTCTAAGCCTGATGCCAAAAATTACGATTCTATTGTGATTTAGCCATCTTAAAAACTTGGAGGGATACACTCGAAGAGGCTAGTGCTGATGATTTTGACCTTCCCCCATCGTTGCTTAAGGCGATGGTGATTTGGAAACATGGGGTGAATTGGCTCTTAAAGATATCCGAAGCCACCGGGGGGGGGGGAGGGTTGATGCGGGAGTGAGTATTTTGACCCTTAAAAACACACAGGGAGCTACTCTAAAGACTTAACCCCTGTATTTGCTTTCAACTTTTATAGTAGAGTTGTTGTTTTAAGCTTCCCCCATTTGGACAATAGTTTATTTTTGTGTAATTTTACCATGTTTTGAATTTAAACCTAGGCGGATCATGGGACCGGGCATGCCGATCCCTTTCGCGGGTATGTAATATGATGGTGTCAATTTTTCTGACATTTGACGTATCCTCAATTTATAATGAACGACATGATATTGTATTCTTTAACAGAGACATTTCCATCAACCTTCAGACACTTCGCGGGTATGTAATATGATGGGGTCCGATTTTTTGACATTTGACGTATCCTCAGTTTTTAATGAATGACATGATATTGTATTCTTTAACAGAGACATTTCCATCAACCTTGAGACTCTTCTGCTTCCGGGCTTTGATAATCAGTCTTTTTTTTTTTTTAGCTTTAGCTGCATTCATTCCCACTGGCACCAAAATCTTGCTCCAACCATAATGGACATTGAAGGTGATGTAGCTGGGCAGTAGCCAAAGAAGAGAACGTTTAAGTGATTCAGTTAAAGAGGAGTGGATTTTGATGCTCTTCTTGATATGTTTATTGATGAACTTGTTAAGCTTTTTCTCTATTCGTCTTCGCAGAAGGCTCCAGAGGGATCTGAAGAGGAAGCTCATGGCTTAGAAAACTTGTAGTTTATTCCATCGAAGTCACCTAGAAAGAGCTTTATTGTCAAGTCACTACACTTTTGATGAGAACAGTGGATGCTCTGGATGGTGATTAGTTTGAGACTAGTAATTTGCGGATACACTACAATTTCTCTGTTGCTAATCTTGTCTTTTCTTAATGTTATATCCCGTATTTTGTACGTTGGGATAATAGGAGTTAACCATGATAAGTTAAGAACAAGACTATTAGGGATACGAGATGGAGACCTTTGACCTCAATCTTGTTTTAAGACATAGGTTGCTTATGATCTTGTGGCATGGAATATTGAGGAAATTTGGGGCTAAAAGTGAATTAAGGAAAGTTGATAAATTCATGAAACATAAGGGCATGTGGCCGGCCACATAGGTGTGGGCCATGGGCCACATGGATGTTTTATATATGTACACTGAAAGATGACTAGTCGTCTTAAAGTCATTTTCACCACTTAGAAATTTCAAGAAACTTGGAGAGAAAAACCAAGCAACCATTCGGCCAAGAGCTCCAAAAATTGACCCCTTGAAAAATTGATCAAAAAAATTTATTTCTTCTAGCAATTCAACCAAGTGGAAGGTTCTTATTAAAGTGGAGTAGTTGTTGGAACAAACAAAACACTCGTCACTTGCAAGAACAAGCCCTAGCGAGTGAAGGAATTTGGTGAAGAAGGTAAGGTTTAATCTTCTCTATTATATGTTATGGATGGTTTGTGTATGTTGTAGTATGTAGAAATGAATGAAATTCATGAAAATATGGATGTTGATGTTGAACCGTGCATGTTGATGTTTGGCCGTGCATGTATGATGTTGTGTAGGAATGGTGAATTAATTGTATTTAGCATGTTTGGGTGTTGTTGTAGTGTGTGGAAATGGATGAAAATCATGGCACTTGTGTGTTGGGGTGTTGGCCGAAAATGGGCTGCGTTGTATGTTAGGGAAAGAACTAATTTTATGTGTGTTATACCCTATTTTAACCTAAGTCAAAATAGTTTACAACATCCGGATAATTCCGGGGTTATTTAAAGTTAAGGAGTCGCCACCTAATTATTATGGTGAATTAGGGCACCGAAGATTGATTAAAGTAATTATCTAAAGTTGATTTTATTTTTGAAATCTACGAAACCAAATGATTCTAGATACGGGTTCAACTAACCTAGAGGGAAGGTATTAGGCATCCTCTAAGTTCCATTAATAATCGTTAATCCACTGGACTTATGGTTAGTTAGGCTAAGTGTAGATATAACATTTTAAATGTTTGGAAAATAACTTATAAATATTGCTAAAGTCTTAAATAAAAATATAGTAATGTTATTCAAAATAAGATTTGTAGATAATTTGCCTATGAATAATAGCCTTTTAAAAGATGATTTGACAAATGTGATCTTTAGATAAGAAATATTGTATGAATATGATGATGTAGAAGTGCTTAGACTTATATTCTTAAATATGATGAAAAGGCTATAAGCTCTTTCTATTTTTTAACACTCTTTATTTCAGCCAAAAATATGTATAATTTGGGCAAATCTTGAAAATGTTGATAAAATATAATCGGATTCATATTTTGTGTGTTAGTGACGTTTGAAATTCCAAAGATGGTAAAAGTGAATCATGATCCTTTTAACTCAAAATACATAGTTATGCCATTATTCGAAATATTATAGATTATGAGTCATCTTTGACACAAAAGGAGGAATGAGATCTATGGGGGGGCTAATTCTTGGTTCTCCATTTTGAATTAACTACCATTACACTAACTAAACTTTGCTAATTCATTAGAGTTTATCTAAGCTAAAGAAAAGACAAACGGGGTAAAGTATTAGTTGCACGAGTTCTAACTTAAATGCAAAATAAAATAAAAGGGAGGAATAAAATAATTTAAATGGGCTCGGCCATTTAAAATCTTGCTTTGTCATCCCGCCCTTTATTATGGGCTTCGGTCCGTTTTTTTTTTTTTTTGCGGGTGGGGACGACTCGATAGGAGGATTTTGTTGGGCTTTGGCCCGACATCGAGATGCGGGAGAGATGACGAGTCCCTCGGACTCGTGTCTTGAGGATGGTCATGCACAAAGGAAAAGAAAAGGAAAGAGGATTAGTATCTACCTAAATATTTAACTTAAAACACATGTAATTTCATAATTAAGAAAGATTAAGTACGCAAACCAAGCGAGCATATAAACAAATGAATTAGGATATTTGGCGCTTCGATAGCTGTGCAAGAAAATGCAAAGCCCAAATAAGTCATTTTACAATAGCGAACAGATTGGGCCCAATAAGTCGAATTTAGCACATAAGCAAAAGGCCGGTAATTTAAAAGGGAGAAAAAGCAGCAAAACTCGGGTAGGCTCAACGTCAATTGCTTAATGATTTACTTGAGTGATATACCTCATTATATCTGAATATACCCTTACATACACTTTATGAGTGTGCGAAGTGAATATATACAATATATCTGGGTATGCCACTTGATATATTATGAAGAAAATCAACCAATTAAGAAGAACAACAAAAATCATGCCTGAGACACCCACTTAAGAATTCAATGTAGACAGTAGCAAAACGAGAACCACGGCCAATGACGAACCAATCATGGTGTGCCTAAATCGAATGGCGGGGGCAAGCAAATAGAACAGCAAATACCTACACCTTAATTTGTTTCAATTACGATACATTAAGTGAAATGAGGCATAAACAAACAACAAAATAGCCAATCATGGGAAAATTTATTTGAGACTTTAGGCTATCAATCAACAACAAACTAGAAACAAAAGCATACTCGAACACTTAAAAAACGAGACAAAGTTCGGTTTGAAGATTTTGAACAAAGAAACTAGAAAAATTAAACATTTATAGACGATTCTAACAGGATTTACGAACTAGAAGAAAGGAGAAATAAAACAAAAACAAAAAAATAAATAAAATTAAGAAATAAATAAAAAAGATAAGGAGATAGGCATGTAAGAGTTAAGCGAAGTTAGTTCTGACATAGGAATCATAATTTAGTATCCATGATCAAGTGCACACACGCTTTTAAAAGAAAGCAGTTATATAATTAAGACCAAAATGATATATCTCAAGCATATCTCATCGACGGGTAGCCACAGACGGAAACAGCGGGAGATAGGTTTGCGCAAATGTACTCATTCAATCTTCAATACGATAAACGACTAAGCAAAATGCACGTGTTGACCGAGGAACATTCTTAAGGCTATACATTTTCCTATTCTTGGCTAAATACAGCGGTTATAGGTTTCGGACAGAGGAATAATGCTAGGCTAGTTTCTGAGCATGTAGGGCATACACAGATCCATTTTAAGCAAGAGTAGCATAATTATTTTAAGATATGGGTATGCATTGAGTGAGCAGATCATACAACAAGTTCATTGAGCATACTTATTAGTTGAGAATGAAGGTCACATAGCGTTACGGGGATTTAATATGCTTCTGAGATTTCCTTAAACATGCCTCTTTGAAACAAATAACCTTATCGGTCTGATCGACACTGCGATTTGAACTCACGGAGGACGAATGGGTAGGGTCTAAAAGGGTTGGACATATTCAAAATCGGTGAGATATTACTGAATCATGAAGAGTAGCATTCCTCGGGTTTAATGGGATTGAGATCCTCGATGGCGTAATATTACGGAGAGTAACAACGAGATTAAGCCAACATGGATGACGACAAATTATCCCTTTAAATATGATATTCAAATGGACACGTAACACATTAAGGCTAAGCTAACAACTAATTTATATGCTAAACATCTATGAACCTATACAAGCCGAATCTAAGCGGCGGCACGATCGTACATCGTATTAACAAACATCAGGAAAAAACCAACCTAACGACCATCTATCGGACGGATGAAACACATCATCATATGAAACAAATAGGAAAGTGAATAAGCTACTAATAAACAAATAACGAAGGAATTTACACCGACCTTTTGTGGGTACGATCAAGTGGGGCATCGACGTGGCGGTTACGCTTTGAACTTCAGACGAACCCTTTGTCATGCTAAGTTCAGAAAAAAAAAAACAAGTTAAAAAAATAGTTCCCTCCCTTCTATTTATAGTATCAAGATGGGTTTTGTTTAGGCGGGATAAAAATTTCGAAATCTAGTCAAACTTGTCCAAAATGCGAACGTTGAAGGAGTTTTGGACGAGCTTACAGCCTGTCCACGTGATTTGTTCAAATATATACTCAAAATGGTGAGATTTGGTTTGACTTTGGAGTGCATTACATTTGGCTTCATCCAGCGTTGATACGCATGGGACAAGTGTAAGAGCTTTGCATGAAAATGGAGGGCAAGGATACACGGTGAAAGAGGATGTGAAGAAGAGGATTTGGGGTTTTCGGAAATGGAGATGGAGCATGAGAAAATGACAACGAAATGGGGAAGGTGAGAGTGCGGAGTTGCACGAAGGATAGGCAAAGATTTGCATTGCTAAAGGAGGTTTGGATTTTGGTTGAAAATGGAAGGGATGAGGAAGAGGGGAAACGAGAGAGAGGTGGCGGCGTGAGGGTTCAACCCTAATAGAGAGAGAGAATGAAGGAGATGGGCTGTGCGGCTATAAGGTTTCAACTGATTAAGAAAAATAAGTGAGTCGGGTCGGGTAGGTAAGGCGTTGAATTGCAGTTGTTGGGTGAATTGTTTTGGATCCGAAAATGTGGCCCTTTTCTTCCTTCAATTAATTTATTCTTGGTTTTAACTTAATATCTAGTACAATATATGCTATGTAAATACAAATGGTAATTAGTATGTGACGAACCATTTAAAATTTGTAATAAAGTAATACTATTAATATTGATAGTAGAATGATGAAAATGAAAGTAATGAAATTAATAGTAGTAGAAATAGTAGTGAAAATAAAATACTTAACTCGTCAATAAATTTAGAAACCCGAAGAAATAAATTAGAATGAAGGAGGGACAAAATTGGGTGTCGACAATGTGGTATCTTGGTCGTTGTCGTCATGGATTCTATGATGATATGAAGTTTAATGATTCAAGTTGAAGTTGAAATCGTTGTTGGGCTGTTTTGAAGCTAATGTAATTAATGTAGTTTCTTGCATTTGTAAGAATAATGTTGCTAATGGGTAGGTTGTTGGTGTAGTTCATGAGTTTGGAAGAAAGAAAGGTGTTGTTGTTGTCCTTGTTGAATTGGGAAGGTTTGGGTTAAGTAGTTTCTTGTTGGATTGTTTGAAATATTGTGCGGATTGTTTAAGCGTTCTTGAATCTTGTTTGAATATACTGAATTTAGTACTTGAGCATATAAGCGTTGATGTTAGTTTGAATGTATGTAGTGGAATTGACGTAATTGGAGTGTTGTCGAAGTGTGTGAAAAGAGTTACTAATGTTAGAATGCATTTTGAATTGATCATTGATGTTGTTAGTATGGTTGTTGGTGTTGTTGTTGATGATTTTGGCGAGTTGAATTCTCGGGGTTGTTATTTACGGGAGAAATGCGCAATTTACGTAAGAATTAAGGTGCTAGTTTGAGATTGGAGTTTTAAGTATCCATAGCTAATGTTTGGCATATAATGATATTGTTGTAGATCGTGGGCGACCCAGACTTAAGTTTGGATTAGCTTAGAGCGGACGAGGTATGTAAACTACCGCTTTCTTCCTTTTGGCATGTCTTAGATATACGTAAGATATGATATGACACGAGCCTCGGGGTGACTCCACTCTTAAGTTCCGAGCGTATCTACGATTCTTATTCTTCTCTTAGGTTGGCATTCTTAATATGGTTAAATGATGGTCCATATGTCTTGGGTACGATTGAATTCAAATGTTGCAAAAAGAATTTTTGTTCTTAAAAGATCCTATGTCTAAAAATGTCCGTAACTTTCACAGACAGAACCGGATTGCTTTGGTAAGCTCGTAAATGATTCTATAACGTATAATGACTTTGACTTTCCTAGGTGGGCTCGGATTGGTTTGATACTTGTCCGTGGGCCCCGAGATATTTCTATGTTTGACTCTAGCGACTTTCTAAAAGAACTTAATGTGGCTATCGAGTCTATAATGACGACTATGTTCTCGGTTTCCATAAGCTATCTCATATGGTTTTGATACGTACCTATGATTTCCAAAGATTTATTTGATATGCTCCCGAGTGATCTTCGGAGGAAACTTGATTCGACTATTGTTTGGCTTTTAAAATGACTATTGTTTGGCTTTTGAAATGAGGGTTCATTTTGTTCATTACGTTGAATCCCGTAATGATGATTATGTGTGTGTGGTTACTTACTTGCTCCGCTTGTGCGTGGTCGTTACATCTTTCCCGAGTCCGGGGCAGGACATGCTTTTCGTGCGCGACTCTCTTGTGGCTATTCGACCGAGTCACTGTAGGGCCGGGACCACGTATATGTATGATATGATGATGGCGCGGGGACAGGATCCCCCTTGTATCTGTACATGATGGGACGGGATCCCTTTTACCGAGTCCCCATTGTAGGCGGACACGCTATCCCACCGAGTCCCTCATTAGAGGGCCGGGACAAACTATTCCGAGTCCCTCATTATAGGGCCGAGACACGCTATATGTATGTATATGATGGCGATATGATCTTACTTACCCGGGTCCCTCACAGGGCCGGACACGCTATCTGTATACACATGTACGTAACGATTGTCCGATTGGCCGTGTCACTAAGCTCGATACACGGGTTGGATATGACATTGTTTGGATGGTTTATGTATATAAAATGCCTGGGATATTCGATTATCGTACTCAACACGTATTTTTATCTCGGTTATGCCTCCGTTACTATATTTCTCGCTTTACATGCTCAATACATATTCCTACCGAACCCACCGCCGGGGTCGCGTTTTCTGCCCGTGTGCATGTACGATGCGTTGGGTGACGCCAAAGATAGGACATCCGCTCTGCCGTGCGGGTGCTCACTTTTGTCCGGGCCCATATTTGGTATAGACTATTACGATATATATATACACGTACATGTCTATTCGGGAGCACGGCGGGCCCCGTCCCGTCATATGATTTTGTTATTACTCTTGGGAGGTCTGTAGACACATATGTGGGTTGTGATTAGTTATTGTATGGCTATGTCGGTGTGATTTATGTTTTGGGCGGTCCGTTCGTGGTGACTTTCATTGGCCGCGTGTACATATGTTCGGACATATTGTGTATTTTACGACAGCCCTGTCGGCTATTGTGCAGAATATATATATTCGTATGTGACAGGCTGAGACGACGTTCGATTTTCGTATATGTTTAAGTTATCCGTATACTGATTACAGCTAGCAGGTGTGTACGAGCGTGCCCGCCCGGCACTAGTCATGGCCCCTACGGGGTTGGGTCGGGACAAATTGGCATCGAAGCGTTCGTTCTCGGGTGTCTACGGACCGTGTCTAGTAGAGTCTTGTTTATCGGTGTGTGGTGCACCACATCTATACTCGGAGGCTACAGTGACATTTAGGATGTTGTCTTTCCTTTCGATCTAGATCGTGCGATGAAGCGGTATTATCGGGATGACTCCTCCCTAACGAATTGTTGTGCTTTCGCCGATGCCTCCGAGAAAAACACTTGACTGCCCCGAAGGGCAAATCGAGCGAGCGAGCCGGAGAGACCGGCCCGGGCCGGCAGTCACCGGGGCCTCGTGCTCGACGGCGCCCGGAGCGAGCTCCCCGTTAGCCCATTTCCGCTACACCGCCACTATCGTAGGGACTCCGACGGCGGGCGGCCACCGCAAAAGTCGGGGAGGCGGCTCCACCTCCCGCCCCGGCCCGGGGGCTGGGAGGATGTGGCCATGCGAGATGCGGTCCGGTTGTTGACCAGGATAGTGGCGGGGCGGGCTGCGGGCACGGACAGTGGGTGATTATGCGGACGTGCGTGATAGTTTGAGACCCGTGATTTTCCGACTTGTAATCCCCCGAGTTCCACGGTCAAAGCCCCGACGAGACTCCCCAAGAGTTTATTCGACAGATGGAGCGCACACTGAGGGTGATTAGAGCTTCCGAGACTGAGTCTGTCGAGCTGGCTTCATACCGGTTGCGTGATGTAGCCGTTAATTGGTATGAGTTGTGGGAGTTGTCTAGGGGCAAGGATGCTCCTCCAGCAGTATGGGACGAGTTTGTGGAGGCCTTTCTGGGACACTCCTTCCGCTCCACGGCTGCGGCGAGCCAGAGTTGATAGATTCCTGCGCCTGAGGCAGAATGGCAGGAGTGTCCGAGATTATAGTCTCGAGTTTGATTCATTAGCCAGATATGCGCCCGCTATGGTAGCTGATATGACTGACCGGATGCATCGATATGTGATGGGCCGGATCTTCTCCTACGGTTGATAGTTGCTCGGCGATGGCCGCACTGTACCCGGTATGGACATGCTCGCCGAGCGCAGCTCTATGCACGGGGGATGGAGGATCGGCATCGGGGGCGTCGACCCGACAGATTATGATAGGGGCCAGCCAAGAGGGCTAGATCGGCGGCTATTCGGGGAGTTTCGAGGCGGGCGGCCTCAACAAAGACACTCCGGTATTCTTCTCAGGAAGACGGAGTGCACCCCCACGGTCCCGGGCAGGAGATTTTGGATGAAGACAAAGTATTCGGGAGCCGATCGTAGCTCCGGTGGCCTCGGGTTCACGGTCGAAGCCGGGGCCCGAGCTGGGACGAGGTCCGTCTATACCTCGGTTGCCCTCAAAGACGGCGCAAAGCGCCATCCGGGCGAAGCCGTTACGCTACGTGCTTGCTTTGCTTGCGGCCGTCAAGGCCATATCGCGAGGAGTGTCCGTATGGGTGGTCCGGGTGGGGCACCATCGGGCCGCCTTTCGCCGGTTCGTCTTTCACAGCTACGGCTATGTGCCCGATGGGGTAGGGTATGCGAAGACTAGCAAAGGCCGTGGTAGGACGCGGCGGAGTTTCTCTAGCGGTCCTTCGAACCGCCTATATGCTTTGGCCATGACAGACAAGATCGGAGGCGTCACCGTATGCGGCATGAAGGTATATGAATCCTTATTGGAATTTATGTTTTTATGTATGTGTATTTGTTGTATGAATGTTACTTAATAGCGACAAGTAAAAGTCCGAAGGCTGATAACCAAGTATGTGTGAGTCACGGCGACTAAGGTGTGTTCACTACCATTGCGGATCTGGAAGTCCAGGATGAAAAGTAGTCGTATCCGCAGGTGAAAAGTGAATATTCAGCATTGAAAGAGGGCTAAAATAGTAATTATGTTATGAGAGCGTTTTGAAATCTGTTAAGACTTTAATTTGCTCTAGATTATGTGATGAAGGTCGGGGCCGAGGTGGACGCGATCATATTAGCATTAGAGCATCATATTCCATCGGAGTTTCGAGGTTAAGCGTCTGGCCGGAGCGAGAGAAATCTTAGGATGGCCGCAGGAAGTGTTTTAAAGTTTTATAAATTTGGACATAGGGAGCAAGTGAGGAGCTAGAGTGGCCTAAGGGAAGTTAGAGTATGCGGAGTGAGCGGAAACCTTAAGAGGTCGCGTAGGCCGAGGCGGACTAGACCGGTGAATAGAAAGAAGGTGCATCACAGCTCTGGAATTCGGGTGAGTTGGAATAGTGTTTGGAAATAATTTGTAAATGAGATGGTAGTAAATATATGTGTACGTATGTCTGTGATACTCCGTACATGGCTACATCAGCGGATATGTGTATTCCGGCAACCAACGTGACAGTATATGGGAGGCATTAAACTGACAGGGTAACGAAGTTCAAGTGAGAAAGAAAAAAAAGAGAGATAAATGGCACAAATGTCACAGGGCAAACTGATGCCGTTTTCACTATGGGATAAGCTTGGGAAGTACTAACCCAATGATATTTGTAAAGGAAAGAAAGAGAGTAGGCGAGCGGCACGGGGACCAGAATGTCGGAATAAAAGCGCCGCCTAGTCGAGATGGGAAAATGCGGACATAGGGCAAAGTATCACAGGGTAATAGTATAAGTGCACCCCAAAAAGGGGGGAAGCAGGTGCGGGAGATGCAAGTGCAAGATGAAGACAATCAATGCTACGATATATTTGATACGAATGCTCGGGCCACAGGTAAGATTCCTGGCCGAGACAAATTAGTAAGATCCAAAAGCCAGAAAAAGAGATAGAAGCTAGGATGGTAATTGAGATAGTGTTGAGAATTAGTAAGGATCGTGAATGGTACGACCGAGGATATTGGAAAAGAGAGGCTTAAAGGAGGGAATAACAAAGGAAGGGAAAAGAGTATGACAAAATAGGCTACGAGCGAAGGTTAGTATGGATGAGCCATGAAAGCAGAATGGACTCAGAGTGGCAAAGACTAAGGCTGAGATTGGATGTACTTTATACAAGTTGTACAAAGATAGTTACGCAACCTACGAGTATTTGTATATTAAGCATAAGACCAAGTGAGTGAGTACTTGATAAGGAGAGTAAGGGTTCAACAAGAATAACGCGGTGGTGACATTTTGGATATATTAAGAAAGAGGTAGAGCATAAAGATTAGTGAAACGACGTTAAGGCATTTCTCGGCTAGATTGAGCATTATTGCATATTCTTGTAAGGATGGCAACATAATATGTGACCGGAAAGTTGAGAGCGATATTTGAGCAAAGGGACGATAGAAGAGTTCGAATTAAAGATAAGGAGATGACTTGGGGAAAACTGAAGAAGAAATATGATTGGTAGACGAGACTGCATGATAGGGTAGTAAAGAATATGATTGGTAGACATTGACTGCATGATAGGGTAGTAAAGGAAACCCTCTGAGATCCTTATAAGACCTTATGAGACTAGTTGAACATTCGAGGACGAATGTTCTAAAGGGGGGAAGGATGTTATATCCCGTATTTTGTACGTTGGGATAATCCGAGTTAACCATGATAAGTTAAGAACAAGACTATTCCGGGATACGAGATGGAGACCTTTGACCTCCGATCTTGTTTTAAGACATAGGTTGCTTATGATCTTGTGGCATGGAATATTAGGGAAATTTGGGGCTAAAAGTGAATTAAGGAAAGTTGATAAATTCATGAAACATAAGGGCATGTGGCCGGCCACATAGGTGTGGGCCATGGGCCATATGGATGTTTTATATATGTACACAAAAGATGACTAATTAGTCATTTTCATCATTTTCACCACTTAGAAATTTCAAGAAACTTGGAGAGAAAAACCAAGCAACCATTCGGCCAAGAGCTCCAAAAATTGACCCCTTGAAAAATTGATCAAAAAATTTATTTCTTCTAGCAATTCAACCAAGTGGAAGGTTCTTATTAAAGTGGAGTAGTTGTTGGAACAAACAAAACACTCATCCTTGCAAGAGCAAGCCCTAAGCCGAGTGAAGGAATTGAAGAAGGTAAGGTTCAATCTTCTCTATTATATGTTATGGATGATTTGTGTATGTTGTAAAGATGTAGAAATGAATGAAATTCATGAAAATATGGATGTTGATGTTGAACCGTGCATGTTGATGTTTGGCCGTGCATGTATGATGTTGTGTAGGAATGGTGAATTAATTGTATTTAGCATGTTTGGGTGTTGTTGTGTGTGTGTGGAAATGGATGAAAATCATGAAACTTGTGTGTTGGGGTTGGCCGTTTAAAATGGGCCTTTGTATGTTAGGGAAAGAACTAATTTTATGTAGTATCTTGGTTGTTGTCATCATGGATTCTATGATGATAATGAAAGTTTAATGATTCAAGTTGAAGTTGAAATCATTGTTGGGGTACATTTTCGAAGCTAATGTAATTCTAATGTAGTTTCTTGCATTTGTAAGAATAATGTTGCTAATGGGTAGGTTGTTGGTGTAGTTCATGAGTTTGGAAGAAAGAAAGGTGTTGTTGTTGTCCTTGTTGAATTGGGAAGGTTTTAGGTTAAGTAGTATACTGTTTGGATTGTTTGAAATATTGTGCGGATTGTTTAAAGCGTTCTTGAATCTTGTTTGAATGCTCTCGGGTTAGTACTTGAACGTATAAGCGTTGATGTTAGTTTGAATGTATGTAGTGGAATTGACTGTAATTGGAGTGTTGTCGAAGTGTGTAGAAAAGAGTTACTAATGTTAGAATGCGTTTTGAATTGATCATTGATGTTATTAGTATGGTTGTTGGTGTTGTTGTTGATGATTTTGGCCGAGTTGAATTCTCGGGGTTGCTGAATTTACAGGGGAAATGCTGCCCAAATTTCTGTAAGAATTAAGTGCTAGTTTGAGATTGTAGTTTTAAGTATCCATAGCTAATGTTTGGCATATAATGATATTGTTGTAGATCGTGGGCAGCCCAAGACTTAAGTTTGGATTAGCTTAGGAAGCGGACGAGGTATGTAAAGCTTACCCTTTCTTCCTTTTGGCATGTCTTAGATATACGTAAGATATGATATGACACGAGCTCCTGGGGTGACTCCACTCTTAAGTTCCGAGCGTATCTACGATTCTTATTCTTCTCTTAGGTTGGCATTCTTAATATGGTTAAATGATGGTTCATATGTCTTGGGTACGATTGAATTCAAATGTTGCAAAAAGAATTTTTGTTCTTAAAAGATCCTATGTCTAAAAATGTCCGTAACTTTCGTACGGTAACCGGATTGCTTGGTAAGCTCGTAAATGATTCTATAACGTATAATGACTTTGACTTTCCTAGGCGGGCTCGGATTGGTTTGATACTTGTCCGTGGGCCCCGAGATATTTCTATGTTTGACTCTAACGACTTTCTAAAAGAACTTAATGTGGCTATCGAGTCTATAATGACGACTATGTTCTCGGTTTCCATAAGCTATCTCATATGGTTTTGATACGTACCTCTGATTTCCAAAGATTTATTTGATATGCTCCCGAGTGATCTTCGGAGGAAACTTGATTCGACTATTGTTTGGCTTTTAAAATGACTATTGTTTGGCTTTTAAAATGACTATTGTTTGGCTTTTGAAATGAGGGTTCTTTTTGTTCATTCTGTTGAATCGGTAATGATGATTATGTGTGTGTGGTTACTTACTACTCTGCTCGTGCGTGGTCGTTACATCTTTCACCGAGTCCCTAAGCCAGACATGCTTTCGTGCGCAGCTTCTACCGTACTATTCACCGAGTCCCTCACTCAGAGGGCTGGACACGCTATATGTATGATATGATGATGGCGCCGGGACAGATCCCCTTGTATATGTACATGATGGGGACAGGATCCCCTTTACCGAGTCTCTCATTAGAGGGCCGGGACATGCTATCCACCGAGTCCCTCATTAGAGGGCCGGGACACGCTATTCACCGAGTTCCTCATTATAGGGCCGGGACACGCTATATGTATGTATATGATGGTGATATGATCTTACTTACCGAGTCCCTCACTAGAGGGCCGGGACACGCTATCTGTATACACATGTGCAGAATGATTGTCTGATTGTGTCACTAAGCCCGATAACAGGTTGGATATGACATTGTTATGCATGGTTTATGTATAAGAGTAAGCAGGTCGGATATTCTGATTATCGTACTCACTTCTGTACTTTTATCTCAGTTATGCCTCTGTTACTATATTTCCTGCTTTACATGCTCAATACATATTCCGTCGAACCCCTTTCTTCGGGGGCTGCGTTTCATGCCCGCAGTGCGCGTACGACGTTTTGGTGACCCGCCGCCGTAGGACATCCACTGGCCCCGTCCGAGAGTGCTCCTTTGTCCCGAGCCCATATTTGGTATAGACTCTTTTGTTATATATGTATATACGTACATGTCTATTCGGGGGCACAAGGGTCCCCTGTCCCGTCATATGATTCTGTTATTACTCTTAGAGGTCTGTAGACACATATGTGCGTTGTGATTAGTTACTGTATGGCTATGTCGGTGTGATTTATGTTTTGGGCGGTCCCGTTCGCCGTGGCAGCCTTGTCAGCTGCGTGTACATATGTTCGGACATATTGTGTATTTTACGACAGCCCTGCTGGCTATTGTGCAGAATATATATATTCGTATGTGACAGGCTGAGACGACGTTCGATTTTCGTATATGTTTAAGTTATCCGTATACTGATTACAGCTAGCAGGTGTGTACGAGTGCCCAGCTCGGGCACTAGTCATGGCCTGCGGGGTTGGGTCGTGACACTTAACCATTATGTTTCTTTATTGAAAAGCATAATGTTTGACCGAACAAGCTGCCTTTAAGCTTTATTCCTCTGGTGGCAATTTTCTACCTAGTAAAAAAGATTTGAACATACAAGACTTACGCGGTTGCCTTGTTACCAAAAATAAATAAGAAATTCCGACTTCTTTTTGACATTGAGAGTGACCTCCGATCTTCATTTATTCTAATATGAAGAAGCCTTAATTCTAATCTTTAAATACACATGCGTGTCCCTTCTTTTTATTTGGGTGAAAAGCTTCCGTATGCTTATTTTGAATGATTTTATTCGGGTTATATTCCCTCGAACTCATAAGTATTGTCATTCGGGTTAAATGCTTCTGAATGGATAATAAATTTATTCGGGTTTAAGTAGCTCCAAATTTATATATTCTCTATATTCGTCGGGGATTATTCTTCCGACTAATTTTTTTTTATTATTGTGAATTAGATGTCTCCAATTCATTTGGACATTCTTGCTTAAGTATAAGCTTCTAATTTGTGTATCATTCAAGTATATAGACAACCCTCGATCATAACATATTTAAAGAGAAAGAGTCTATTTGAATGATAAATTTCTCTTTTGTTGTACATTAGACTACTAGGAGTAAGTTAACCAAACTATTCAGATTTTTATATTAGCTGGCTCAGAGCTTGGCCAACAGCCCCCAGTACTACAATATTAAGTTTAAGACAAATGCTCCAGGTCTTTGACTTGAAAGCTTTGGCTCTGAATGACCCTTTAATTTCTCCGTCAGTCCCAGTATCTTGCCAGGGTTCATCTTCTCAATTTAATATTACTTGAGCGATTTCTGAGTCTTTGCTGTCCTAGGCAATCGCCAACTCCAATTACTCATTCAAAGTAACACATTTTATGTTGCTGCCTCATTAAAAACCTTGCCAGAAAAATCCTTTTTCTTTCTTTTTTGGGGATAAAAACCAGTCGAAGGGAAAAAGAATGCAGCACTGTTTTCAGAATTAACGAGGCAATCTTCATGTGCTTTTCCTTACTTTGTTTTCCTCATCGGAAACCATATTTTACCTACATCCAATGTTAGAATTTAAAAGAAAAATTTACTCAATACAATAACGTACCTTGAACAGTTTTTCTTTTCGCCACACGATGGAAACTTCCTTTTAAGCAGAATTTTCATAAGTTTTTAAATTACCGTCTTTTGCTTCGAGGTTTTTCCAATTCTACTTCTGGATTCAACCCGCTCGCATTACTTGGTCAAGTAACTCTTGTTCCCCCCTTTTTTTTTACTCCATTAATTACTTTGACACCGGGCTTTCCATTCGTCATAAACAATTCCCGGGATGCATTCAACTCCATCCAGCGTTAAAAACTCTACTTGTTTGCGCAATTTTGAAAGTACTGCCTTCGTATCTCGAATCCACGGCTTGCCCAAAGTAAATTTACATTTCATGCCACAATTTATAACATAAAACAACATATTCTGCTCCCACCACATTGCTACTCGTTAACTCTATCAATCTCTTTACTATTCCGTTCGCTCTAACCAATCTATCGAATATTTTTATGGGTGGCTCTGGCTCACCTATCATTACCAGCTATTTGATGAACCCCTCATTGAATGATGTTGGCCGAACTGCTTGAATCAACCACAACATTTGAAATCCTACAATGATTATTCATAATAGAAATTACCAAAGTATTAGAGCAAGGTGAGATTCCACTTGCTTTCTTATCAGCAACTGGCAACGCATAATTCCGCTTAAGCCTTTGGGTTCTTTGGTCGCACGCCCCTGACAACTCATCTATTTTGACCGGGAGAGGTGCTTCAGTGTCTATGGGTTAGTCAGTTATCAAGTTAATCACATGGCGTGGCTCAAGCTGAACCTCTTGCTTGATAGGATCTCTATTCCTTCCATATTTATCCTTGGCCCTGTCACTTAAGAATTCTCTTACCAATCATGCAACCTCATCCCTAAGGTGCCGACGATAGGCCGTCCGGTGCCTATGAGTTCCATGATAATTGCAAAATAAGCTCAAATCATCTGACTGGGATCCGATCGCATTGGTCTGGGCTATTTCGTACCTTCAATTTTACTTATAGCCGCGACCAACCCCGCTAAGTCAATGTTGAAATTATATTCCGACAACCTTGGGTTTTCATTGCTTATAACTGAATCAACTGTCACGCATTTGGATTACAACCCTCGTCTACTTTGGGCCGGATCACCCTTTTTGTCAGGAATCGATCTCTTGAATTGATCGTTAAGGCTCTGTTCCTGTCTTGAACGGATCCTCTCCTGGTGTCCGTATGGCTGATACCTCTATTTTCCAAACCTGAAGTCAGAATCGGTACTTCTTTTAGGTATATCATGGTTTCCAGTCCATCCAGTTGACCTAGCCGGTAACCCAAACTGATCATCTTCCAATCGAACTTTTGATTCGTACCGATTGTGAACATCCGCGCATGTTGTAGCGGGGAATTCTAATAGGTTATTCTATTTCAACGTTGATGACACGCTTAAACTTTTAGGGTTTAACCCCTCGGTGAACACCTCCACTGCCCATTCATCCAGGACAGCTGATAGCAGTATTCATTCCTTTTGGAATCTTATGACAAATTCCCGTAAAAATTCTGCATCATCTTGGGCTATCTTAAAGATATTCGCTTTTCTTGCGGACACTTTCTTTGGTCCAGCGTGTGCCTTGATAAAATCCTCTGCAAGCATTTCGAAGGAATGAATAGAATGCTCTGAAATTAGTGAATACCATGTCATCACCCCATTGGACAATGTTTCACTGAACTTATTAAGCAAAATGTACTCAATCTCGTTCGGCTGCATATTATTTTCTTTAACAGTGTGTGTGTATGAAGTCACGTGCTCTTGAGGGCCTGTGATCCCATCATACTTGGGTAAATCTTGCATTTAAAACCTTTTTGGAATTAATTTAGGCACTGCACTTGGAGGAAATGGTAACTGGATATATCTATTTGAATCTGGCCCGTTTAACACCGGTGGTGCCCCTGTAATTTGATCTATCCGGGAATTAAATACCTTAAACTCTTTTTTCGTTTCGGTCCAGTCGGCTATTCAATTCTTTCTCATTTTTGTCTAGCCGATTGGAAAAGACCTCCAGATATTGCATAACGTCAGGTGCTTCATTGCCACCTCAATTACTGCCGCTGTCTTCTCCGCAATTCATAGCTCTATTCATCAAATTTGTCCCGACATTAGTCCTCCGTGCTTGCAAATCAGCAATAGTCTTTTTTTGCTTTTCCAGCAAGTCAAGAATCTTTGCTAACCTCGGATCAGCAGCTCTCACTTCTTCTTCCATATCCTCTTGGTCATTGGAAGTCAAATCATTTCCTGTGTGTTTAGATCCCTGAAGGGAAGTCAAGGGCTGATCATTCCTTGCCCTGACCTCTCTTGTTGCCAGATCTATCTCTTGTGCATTGACATTGGTCAACTCACCATCAGCTTGATATCCAGTGTTTGCCATAACCTCGATTACCTAATTTTACAGAATTAAAAGTGATTAGTAAGGCAATTTAGAGCAACAAAATAATATCACAATTATCCTTAGCCCCACGGTGGGCACCAAACTGTTTACCCCAAAAAAGGTACAGTTAAATTTGTTAGTGATTTAAAGGATACATGAATTGATTTGTCATAAGCAAGTAAAAAATAATGACAGTATAACAATGAAATCAGGTAAAAACAAGATAAGAAAGCGATAATAGGCCTGGGTCGAATGAGCCTCGAAGAGAATCCTTTGATAAGTTTTCCTCCGGTGGAACACTTGAATACTTAGCCTTGAAGATGGAGTATTAATCCAGAATAAAAGAATAAAAATAGAACATTTTTACTTTGAAATAGAGACTGAATTATATAAATGAGTATAAGAAATTGTATTTCGATCATCTTGACAATGAACCTGAAATTTTCAGTTTTTATCCCATTCAATTTCAATTTTCCCCCAAATTGGCCTGAAATTTTCAGTTTTATTTACTTATAAGATGATGATACGCAATAGATTTTCGTAAAACCCCGAGGTAATGTAGTCGTGAATGTCGATTTCACTTCTACGGTTTCAATTTTTGAAAATAAAAGTCGACTAATTTTCCCGACATATAAAGTTGACTAAAATAACCTTATTATCAAACACTAAGTTTTTTCAAACAAAACTTACTGCGGGCACCTTTTCAACCCCTAAAATGACGATCCGAACGCATACGTATCCTTAATGTATTGAGCCTACATTATTGTACGCAGAAAAAAATATCATGTTCTATATAAAATATTGACTTTTCGGAGTCTTGACACACGACTAATCGTTGACCAAAGTATGAAAAAACACACTAAGTGTTGCAAAAAAAAAAAAAATTGCCAATTTTTTTTTTTTTAGTGCTCGCTATTTTACTGCGCTATAAAACAAAAAAAAATATTCTTTAGCACAGTAAAATACTGCGCTAAAGCAGTTAAAAACCTTTTGGCAACGGCTTTATTTTCAATAAATCTAAACCCTAAAAATAAAAAACCTTAAGTTAATGACAACAAGTCTTCAAACAAAAATGGACGTCGATGTATATAAAACACTTAAATCTAAAGTTTACAAATAAAACTTACTTCGGGCACCTTTTCAACCCCTAAAATGACGATCCGAACGTTTACTTATCCTTGATGTATTGAGCCTACATTATTACGCGAGAAGAAAATATCAGGTTCTATATAAAATATTGACGTTTAGTCCCGACACACGACTAATCATTGGTCAAAGTATGGAAAAAAACACTTAAGTGTTGCAAAAAATAAAGTTGGCCAATTTTTTTTTTTCGCTTCTATAATGCAGTATTTTCTTGCGTTTAACGGCTCCGTCTCCGTGAACTACTTTAGCGCAGTAAATTACTGCGCTAAAGGTAGTTTTGTAACATTTTTTTTATTGGGATATTTTGGTTCAAAGTGGTTTTTTGGGGGCATTTTGGTTCCGGACTCAACCTTTGAACCGGAGGGAGTATTAAATTAAATCCTCAACACTCCTTTAAAATATCTTTTGTCCTTCCTCTACATACATACTATAACCACACAATACCTATCCTGCAATATATTCCAATTCTTGTTCATCTTAAGACCTTCCTACATTTTCACAAGGAATTGAATCTGATTTTTGAATACTTAATAATGGCAGCTTAAAGTGCTGTAATTTCTCTTCTTCAAACACTTGAGCAACGAAATCCAGAACACTTTCATGGTCAAACTGCTAAAATGCTCGAATCTATTCATGCTACTACTGAATATTTTAATAATGTCCTTAAAGAAGCTAGCAAGAGTAGGTTTGATCCTGAAAAAATAAAATCTTTGGAGGAAAAAGTACAAGTTGCTGCTATTGATGCACAAGATGTTGTTGAGCTGAAGATTGCTAAAATCCTGAAAAGCTTAAGTGACACATTTTTCATGTTTCCCATGGATTTGCCAGCAGTTGTGGAAAAAATGGAGACAACAAAGTATCATGTGATGGAAATTGTTTCTTAGTTTAGCACAAGTACTAACGATAGTACTGATGATGATCAAATTGTTGAGTACATGATGGCAGCTCGTAGTGCTGTAGTTTCTCTTCTTCAAACTCTTGAGCAACTTCAGCAGACAATCCCAGAACATTTAGGAGCTGAAATTACTAAAATGCTCGATGCTCTTCGTGCTACTGCTGAATGTTTTCAAAACGTTGTTGAAGAAGCTAGAAAGAGAAGGTTTGACCCTGAAAAAATCAAATCTTTGGAGGAAAAAATTAGAGTTGCTGCTAATGATGCAGAACATGTTGTCCAGCAGACGGCTAGAATCATCGAAGGCTTAAGCCGGACATTTGAAGATCTACCTGAGGATTTGCTACCAGTTGTTGAAAAAATGGATACAACAAAGAAAGAAGAGAAGGAGATTCTTTCTGGTTTTAGCACAAGTACTCATGATGAAATTCTTGAATTATCTGGGGATTCCTTAATTGGCACTTCTTCTACAAGTATGCTGCCAAATTCGGAAAATGATATTGTGCAGGGACTTGATGATGACTTGGAGATCATAGCTAGAAGATTGACAGGAACACCGTCGGATCAAGACATTGTCACAATGACAGGCATGGGTGGCATTGGCAAAACAACACTCGCTAGAAAAGCTTATAATCATCTTCCAGTCAGGTATCATTTTGACCTTCGTATTTGGGTTACAATATCTCAAGAATTTCAACTTAGGAATGTGTTGTTAGAAGCTTTATATTGCATTTCATATTGCATTTCAAAGCACACAAATACTGTCAATAGAGATGATTATGATAAGAAGGATGATAATGATTTAGCCGACCTGCTGCGAAGGAAACTAATGAGTCGAAGATACCTTGTTGGTGTTGATGATATTTGGAGTATGGATGTTTGGGATAGTATAAGTGGTATATTTCAAGATCGCAAGAAGGGGAGTCGAATCTTGTTGACTGCTAGGGAAACTGAGGTAGCGATGTATGTAAATACTAGTAGCCCTCATGAGATGAACCTGTTGAATTTAGAAAACGGTTGGAAGTTACTTCATGATAAGGTTGGACCAAAACATGATCATTCTCCTGAGTTGGAAGAAATTGGAAAGAAAATAGTAGAAAAATGCCAAGGACTACCCTTAACAATTTCAGTGATTGGGGGACATCTTTCTAAAACGGCCAGGACATTAGAATGTTGGAAGGATGTTGCCCAAACCTTAAGTGAAATCGTTGCTAGTCATCCAGATAAATGATTAGGAGTGCTCAGTTTGAGTTACCACCATTTGCCTATTCACCTCAAACCTTGCTTTCTTTCTATGGCTTGTTTCCCAGAGGATTTTCAGGTTGAGACGAGGAGATTGATCCATTTATGGATCGCGGAAGGTTTTGTAAGGACGTCTGGAAGTGGTAAAAGCTTGGAGGAAGTGGCAGTAGATTATTTGGAGGATCTTATCAGTAGGAACTTGATAATGGTGAGAAAAAGGAGATTCAATAGTGAGATAAAACATGTGCAATGCATGATCTTCTGCGTAAATTCTGTTTGATAGAAGCCGAAAATATAAAGTTTATACATGTTGAGAGAACTGACCAAGTCCTTCCTCTTCCAACACAAAAGCATAATGTTCGTCGCTTCAGTTTCCAAACCCGATTTTGTGTAGACGAACATTGTTGCAAGCCATTACCTCTTTTTACCAGATCTATCTACATATTTTCTCCATCAAAATATGTATGTTTCTCCCGTTTAAATCTTCTCAGGGTATTGGCCTTCCCCACTACTCATCTAGACTTATCTCCATATCCATTGGACATTACACATTTATCTCATTTGAGATATCTTGAAGTTTTACGGTGGACTAGTCTTCCTGCATCAATCTCAGAGCTTCAGAATTTGCAAACTCTTATTCAGCAGGATCCGTACCGAAATGAATATGCGACTTTACCAGGGACGATTTGGTTGATGAAGAACTTGAGGCATGTAAATCTAGGGGGATCCAGTTATTTACCTAGTCCTAGAAGTGAAAGTATTCAAAATAAGCAACTTGAGATAGGGATGCCAAATCTAGAGGAACTTTCTGGTGTCTGTTCCAGAAGTTGTGCAAATGAAGTATTTTCTGACATTCCCAATCTAAAGAGATTGATTATCCATGTAAATTATCTCAAAGTAGAGTTTTTGGCCAATCGCCTCATTGATATGTCCAGCTTGACAAAACTCGAAGCATTGAAGTGTTTCTGTGGTAATCTACGTGCAAAGAATTGGCCACTCTCCATGAAAAGGTTTGTTTTCCCAACATCACTTACGAGGTTGACTTTAACTGGTTTTGAGTTTACTTGGGAAGACATATCAACTCTTGTCATGTTGCCAAATCTTGAAGAGCTCAAACTTAAACATTATTCAGTCGTTGACGAAGAATGGAGATTGAGTGATGAAGACAAGTTCAAAAGCCTGAAGTTGTTGTTATTTAGCTCGCTAGACATTCAGCGCTGGGAAGCTAGCAGTGATAGCTTCCCAAATCTAAAATGCCTCGTTCTGAAGTATTGCCGCTTCGTGGAAGCAATTCCAGCTGATTTCATGGACATTTGTACTTTGGAGTCAATTGAGTTACATGATTGCAGCACTACGGCTGGGGATTCTGCAAGAAAGATTAAAGAAGAACAAGATCAGATGGGAAATAATTTCCTTAACATCTACGTCCATGACCAATGTAAATGTCTATCAAAAGGTTCTTAGATTCTTCACATTATTAATTATTCCATCCTTGTTAAATTTTACCCTCCTTGAAATTAAGATGATGACGTCTTCGTTAATTTGAGGGACAATCATCCAAATGCAGAACCTCTAATGTATATTTTGAAAAGTAAAGTGTTCCTTTTATGTTTTTATCAATTGTTAAATTTATGTTTTAGGAATAAGCATGTTTAATGCATGTCTTGCCCATTTGTGATTTAGTATTTATTTTGTGTGATAGTTTGAAATGAATAAGGCTTCTCTTATGCATTGTCTATAGTGTATAAGAATCCAAAGTTTCTCCCTTAAATAATGAATCTGTTTTCCTTTGTTCAACTATCACTTATTTTTATATCATACTATAAATCACTTAATTATCTATTGTAAATTGCTCTCACAACAACCTAATGTTCAATTCTTTCCATAATCTTTGCTCGAGGCCTATCAATGATACAAATCAAGTACTTCTCTGAAAATTGGCATAAATGGTCTAAATATGCCTTTCTCTGTTTTTTTATTGTTTTCCCCTGAGATGGGTTCTGGAAAGCACTGGATAGTGTTCATTGCTGGTAGATGTTGAATTGATTTTTTTTTTTTTTTTTTTTTTTTTAGCAAATCCTCTAGGCTAGGTGCCTAGGGCTAGTTTTTTTTATTACTATAATAAAAATAAAGTTGTGGGGTTGAAAAATGCCAAAACACAAACCTGTTGGTGAATTACGTATTCTAATTCTGCATTGTTGATTAAATTCTGGTTGAAACTCTTCTTATCTGTGGTGAAATTTTTGGCTTTGGGTGGTGGCGGAGGTAGTGCGTATTAAATTCTGGTTTGAAGCTCAATGCAGAATTGAATTGTCAGGCCAATACCAGATGATTTAAAAAAAATCTTTTATAGGATACGTTGAATATACAGAAGGTCCATTCAACTAGGGGTGGACGTTCGGGCCGTTTGGATTGGATATGAATATTTTGGTTTAGATTTTTGGTTTTCGAATTGAAAAAATATTAATCCAAATCCAATCCAGATAAGCTCGGATCAGATTGAATTTTTTCAGATTAATCGGTTTGGATATATCGGATTTTCAGTTTTGAACTTTTGAGCCTCTAATGCAAGCTAATTAGAACGAAAGGCCCAGTTACCGGGGGCGGAGCTAGGTAGGCTCGAGGGGGATCCGAACCCCCTTGGCGAAAAATTACAGTGTATATACAAGATTAAAATTATTTTTTTAAGTAGATGTTGAGCCCCCTTGACTTCTTCGTGTATTTACTTCTTCATATTTTTGAACTTTCTAGTTGAAAATCCTGGCTTCGAAATTCAAAATTTTTTAAACTAAAATCCAAAATCCAAACCAAATATCCTAAAAGTTCGAATTTCGGGTTGACCCAAACTATGTCCACCCCTGCATTCAGCTAATCGCCATGAAAGAGTGAAAAAAAGAAGACTAAAAAATAATGGTGGAATTGTTCATTAAGCAAGCACAACAGTACTCAGAGGGCAGGCCAAGTTACCCAAAAGATTTCTTAAGATATTTTAGACAGACATCATAAATCAGCACTACTATCCATAGGTGCTTCTGTATTGTAAATGGTATCCAATTACGAAAAACTTCAAAAATAATCTTAAGATGTTCCAAACTGTTTGTACGTCCTAAGTTGCTCCAAACTTATTGTTTCCTCAGTTGGCTAAGCTCTACAAGAATGTAATAGCCACAGACACAAGTCCAAAGCAGCTGGAATTTGCAGCAACGCTTCCGAATGTTCAATACATATGTGCCTCTCCTAAGAGGTCAATATTCGAAATCGAGACCAAATAGGAGCAGAGCCAAGCGTAGATTTATTCACAATTGCTCAAGAAGTGCATTGATTTGATCTCCCAACATTTTATCAAGAAGTAAAATGGTTACTCAAGAAACCAAATGGAGTAATAGCAGCTTGGCGCTACACTGTGCCATAAGTAAACAGCTCAGTGGATACAATTTTTCAGAAACTTTACACTATTGATGTTTGACCTTATTGGGAATCTCCCAGAAAATTGGTTGATTAAAAAGTACAAAACTATTCCCATTTGAAGCTGTGATGGTTGTGATAATCAGAATGGACCGTTTCAGTTCAAGATTGAGAAAGTGATGGACTTAGATTCTTATTTCACTTACTTGAAGTCATGGTCAGCTTATCAAACTGCAAAAGAAAAGGGTGTTAGGTTGTTGACTAACTTACAAGTGCTTGGAATGAAGATGGGAAGAGTCAGAAAAATTGTTACTTTCCCAATTTACTTGAGGATTGGAAAAGTTGGAAGTTTGTATTGAAATGAAATAGGTAATTGTTACTTTTTCAAATTGTTAATTAGGTAATGTAAAATCTGCACTTGCTCTTCCATTTGTATTTTCAGCTAATTGTTCCTTTAATAAAGCATTTGAATAAAAATTACAACATCTACTTGTATTGCACAATTAATGCATAACGTTTGGTTCGATATTGTTGTTGAAGAGTGCTGACGAAACATGGGCACCGGGGCCTCGTCATAGGCAGGATGCTGGCATTACCCAACAGAGGCTTCTCAACTACAACACAATATTGGAGAAATTTGAGGATATACAGTTGAAAGGATTCCATGAACTAATAGGCTTAATCAGTGGCATGACTAGCCTCTTAATAACTAAAGGTTATTTAGTTAGGAATTTTACTCTTCTATATTGACTATGTATGTTTTCATGAAATTTCTTTTTCAGTTTCAAACATGAAAGTTTATGTGAACCAATCAAATAAAAAAAAATGATAAAATGTTGATTCTCCTTGCCATCAACAACTTATTATATGGATATGACAACTAGTCTCCTCCATGACTCCATTAATTGTCAACTCTAAAGATGCTTGTTTACTGGATACAATCTGCAGAGCAAATAAACAAAGTGGTGCTTGTTAAATTAAGTAAAAACTGTCCATCAGAAGAAAGAAAATATATTAATTAATCAAATGAAATAGATAGGAGAATTATTAGGGTGTTAAGAGGTTTTGTAACCTCCTCAAAACTACAATATAGAATTTGCAAAAAACTATATATTGAATTTAATCCTCTGTACTTCTTCAAAAATTCTTTTGTTCCTTCCTCTCCATATTATCATTTCCACAAGAGATTTAATTATTGAATACTTGATGGCAGCTTATAGTGCTGTTTCTCTTCTTCGAACTCTTGAGCAACGAACTATTGTAGTTATTTCACAATGTCACTCAACTTTGTTTTGTAATAGAAATGGCATTGAACTATTGTCATTTCACCTACAAAGTCACTAAACTACTGCTATTTCACCTACAAAATCACTCAACTAATTCAAGCAACATTTTCGGTAGATATTGCTGAAGTGGAAATTTTTAAAATATAAAAAGCTATTTAATTTAATTAACATTTAAATTGACCCGCTTTTTATTGTACCTGAGTGAATCGCTTTTTTTTTTTTTTTTTTTTTTTAAATTTTAATTTGGCTTAAAATATATTCCATATCAAAAATATCTATTTAAATATCTTTGAATTAGTTGAGTGGCTTTGTAGCAATTCAAGGATCTAGTGATTTTCACTCGGGGGTTCAAAAAGACAATAAAAGCTAAATATAAAAAATAATCTTTCAATGGGAATCGAAACTAGGACACAACGAAAATTTTGAACACTTTGGACCGTTTGAGCTAACCTTTTACATTTATTTAGGGCGTTCAAAAGTTAATATATGTTGTAATTTTTTGCTGAGGTTATTCACATGCTCTAAATCCGCCCCTGTTTATAGGTGAAATAACAATAGTTGAGTGACTTCATAGGTGGAATGAGGCTAGTTGAGTGACTTTTCTGTTACAAAACAAAGTTGAATGACTTTCTTAGATATAATCCATTAATTAAGTGACTTTTTGAGATAAAAATTGTTAGTTGAGTGACCGTCTGAGAAATTAACTCTTAGTAACCTCTGGGAGAGAAAATTTGTATATGATATATATTGACTATTGTTTTTTATTTGGTTGATGAGTTCGTTTCACCAAAAGGGATCTCATGAATTACTTTTTCAAATCTTTTCTATCAAGGGTTTCAGGAAAAAACAACAAAAATAATCATGTTACTTGAATTACTTTAACCATCTTTGCGCTGTAAAATTTTCGGACAAAAGAAATTAGATTAATCCCCCTTCACAAAAGGTACCCAAGCCCCTACTATGGAAAAACAACAAAAATGATCATGTTACAACATGTACATAATATAATACAACTGCATTTCCATAGAATTTTAAGTCAACAACTATAAAATATCTTTACACCTACCTTATCTTTTAACAAATGATTGCAATAATATAATCACAGCATCATTCGGCCAGATCAATGGAATTCCCATGTGATGCAATGAAACGACAACCTTAAAAGGAACAATAACAACATGCAAAAAAGTCTTTGCAAGTCCTGACTGTACTCCCACAAAAAAGAAGAAAAGAGTATTTGATCCTTCAAAAATCGTATTGTTCTTTCCTCTCCATATTAACTGGACAATACATAACTGCAACATTTTATTTCCAAGTCTTGATTTCTCCAAAATTGATGGCGGCTTATACTGCTGTAATTTCTCTTCTTCAAACTCTTGAGCAACTTCAGAAGACAAGCCCAAAGCTCATTCAAGGTCAAACTGCTGAAACGCTCGATTCTCTTTGTGCTACTGCTGAATATTTTCATAGTGTTCTTGAAGAAGCTAGCGACAAGGGTAGGTTTGACCCTGAAAAAATCAAATCTTTGGAGGAAAAAATAAGAGTTGCTGCTAGTTATACAGAAGATGTTGAGCTCAAGATTTCTCAAATCATCAAAGACATGAGCTGGACATTTGGAATTTTACAACATGAGGATTTGAGTACGGTTGTTGAAAAAATGGATACAACAAAGAAACAAGTGATGGAGATTGTTTCTAATTTTAACACCAGAACTCATGATGCTGATGATGATCAACTTCTTGAATCTGCTGGGGATTCCTTAACTGGCGCCACTTCATCTAGAAGTAATTCAATGCTGCCAAATTTGAAAGACGAAATCGTGCTGGGACTTGATGAACACTTGGAGAAAATAGTTGAAAGACTGAGAGGCCCACAGTCGGATCTAGACATTGTCACAATAACAGGCATGGGCGGCATAGGCAAAAAACAACACTCGCTACGAAAGCTCATGATCATCTTGCAATCAGGTATCATTTTGACATTCGTGTTTGGGTTACAATATCTCAAGAATATCAAAGTAGAAATTTGTTCTTAGATGCTTTACATTGCATTTCAAAGCAAACAAATTTTGTGAACGTAAAAGATTATGATAAAAAGGATGACGAGTTAGCTGACCTAGTGAGGAGAAACCTGATGGGTCGAAGATACCTTGCTGTTGTTGATGATATTTGGAGTATGGATGTTTGGGATGAAATAGCACCCATATTTCCTGATTGCAACAATAGGAGTCGTATTTTACTGACTACTAGGGACGCTGGGGTAGCAATGTATGGGGATTCTACTAGCCCTCCTCATGAGATGAACCTCCTAAATTCAGAAAATAGTTGGAAGTTACTTCGTGATAAGGTGTTTGGACCAACACATGATCATCCTCCTGAGTTGGAAAGAACTGGAAAGAAAATAGCCGAAAAATGCCAAGGACTACCCTTAATGATTTCAGTGATTGCAGGACATCTCTCTAAAATGGCCAGGACATTACAAAGTTGGAAGGATGTCGCCCAAACCTTAGCTGAAATCCTTGCCAGTCATCCAGATAAATGCTTAGGGGTGCTCGGTTTGAGTTACCATCACTTGCCTAATCACCTCAAACCTGTTTTCTTTCTATGGGTAGTTTTCCAGAGGATTTTCAGGTTGAGACTTGGAGATTGATCCAATTATGGATCGCAGAAGGTTTCATAAGGACATTTGGAAGTGGTAAAAGTTTGGAGGAAGTGGCAGTAGATTATTTGAAGGATCTTATCAACAGGGGCTTGATAACCGCTGGAAAACGGAGATTCAATGGTGATATAAAAACATGTGCAATGCATGATCTACTGCGTGAATTCTGTTTGATAGAGGCTGAAATGACAAATTATGTCCTTGTTGAGAGAACTGACCAAGTCCCTAGTACTCTTTCATTAACACAAAAGCACGATGTTCGTCGCTTCAGTTTTCAAACCCAATATTATTCAGTTGATGAATGTTGTAAGCTATTACCCCCTGTTGCCAGATCTATCTACTCATTTAAGCGACCTTCTACAACCCATTACAGCTTTCTCGGGAAATTGATTGGCTGTCACCCTGTACCACTTGAAGTTTTATCCCGTTTCAACCTTCTCAAGGTATTGGCCATCTTCCATGAAGAGCTTCCTTCATTTCCACTTGTGATTACAAAGTTATTTCATTTGAGATATCTCGAAATTGTATTTGACGGTGATCTTCCAGCATCAATATCAGAGCTTCAAAATTTGCAAACTCTAATTTATAAAGAACGTTTTATAGATAAAACTTTACCAGGAAATATATGGATAATGGAAAACTTAAGGTGCATACATCTGGGAAGAGCTAGTTGTTTACCCAGTCCTAGAAGAGAAAGTATTCAAACTAAGCATCTGGTTATAGGGATGCCAAATCTAGAGGAACTTTTCGGTCTCTGTTTCACCAGTTGCACCAATGAAGTCTTTTCTAACATTCCCAATCTAAAAAAGATTGATCGCCCACCTAACAGCTTCATCAAGAACAGAGCGTAAGGCCAATCTCAACATTGATATGTCCAGCTTGACAAAACTCGAAGTATTAAAGTGTGTCAGGTATACTTCTTGGTCTTGGCCAAGGATCTCCATCAAGAGGCTTGTTTTCCCAACATCTCTTAAGAGGTTGACTTTAGCTGGCAAGTATTATTTTCCTTGGGAAGACATTTCAAGTCTTGTCAAGTTGCCAAATCTTGAAGAGCTCAAACTCAAAAAGTTTGCAGTCAGTGGTGAAGTATGGAGATTGAGTGATGAAGACAAGTTCGGAAGCTTGAAGTTGTTGTTGTTTAGCGAGCTATATCTTGAGCGTTGGGAAGCTAGCAGTGATAGCTTCCCAAATTTAAAGCGTCTTGTTCTGAAGAAATGCGACTGCCTGCGAGAAATTCCAACAGATTTTGGGGAAATTTGTAGTTTGGAGTCAATTGAGTTACATGAATGCAGCAGTGCTGCTGAGAATTCTGCAAGAAAGATTGAACAAGAACAAGAGGACATGGGAAATAATTTCCTCAAGATCTATATCAAGAGCAGTCCCAGTAAGTTTTACATTTCTCTAGAAAATTCTTCGATTCTTCACATTATTAATTACCTCCCTGAGATTAAGATGATGACTTCTACTTTTTATCTTGTATATATGCAGGTTATTGAAGCTTATTTTGAGGGACAATATATCGATCTACCATCATCTTCCAAATGCAGAACGTCTTTAGTTTATATTTTGAAAAGTAAAAGTCTTTCTTTTGTGTTCTTATCAGGTGCTATATTTATGTTTTAGGAATAAGCATGTTTGATGCATGTATCGCCCACTTGTGAGTTAGTATTTTATAAGAGATAACTATTGATGTACTGTAAGATTCATTTTGTTTGAAATGAATAAGTTTTCTTTCTATATAATATGCATTTGTCTTTTGCAATTTTAATAGAGAAAATGGTTAAAAACACATTTAAACTCTTACTTTCCCGCGAGTTTCACACCCCAACCATCGATTGTTCCTTTTTCCTACCTGAACTATCACCATCTAAATACTAAAACATACCTAATTGAGTAGATGATGATAGTTCGGTATCAAATAATATTATAATGTCACTCGCCAAATTATACACATGTGCGGAACGGAGGAACTTACGGGTTCCGCTGAACCCAATAGAGGGAAATAAATACATCAATTCTATTCAAATTACTTTGCTTTATAAGCATTTCCATTCCCTTCGCTTATGTTTGCTCTATCCCGCATCATTCTATTTCCCATTTTATTTCTCTTTGGGCCTTTACCGCATATATTGTAGCGAT
>NC_081347.1:66573284-66630790 GCF_029784015.1 Lycium ferocissimum
GTCAACACTGGAAGTGATGAAATTACAAGTCTTCAAAGCATTAAACACTTATGGGGGTGATTATCTACATATTTACAAGGACGTCAAAAAGAAAATCGAACAACACTATAACAGCAAGTCCCAGACTTGGATTGCTGAATTGTTAGATACCTATTTTAGAAGTCCCTGGTCTCTCATTGCGTTGGTTGCTGCTGTTTCCCTCCTTTTCTTTACTATTCTTCAGACCTACTTTGCATCTCCTCTTTATCCTCCAGCAAAAAGATCTTGATTTTACTTGTCTGTATCATAATTATTATGCTGAATGAACAAACCTTCCACATATACATTTTTCTGTATTGATTTGATGCATTTTATGTACTGCTTTTCAAGTTCTCTCCTTTTGTATATCTTGATTTTCTTCCCTTCCAAACTTATATATTCTGTTTATTGTAGATATGCTTAAGAAGTTTAGCAAGCCTAATATGCTTATATGTTAAGTAATTGACTACAGAACAATCATTAAGAAGGACCACTAATCTTGGAAATGCTGCATCACCATATGCATATGTAGAATATTTAACATAACACCTTCTAGCATCATTGATCATTCAAGAACTTTCTTGTACAAGAAATATATATGTTCTTATTGGTACCTGAAATAAATATCTCCCCTAGTCTTGAACTCCTGGACGCAGCGTCGGAGCCAGCAATACATACAAGAGGTTTAATAAAAGAACTAGAATATCACACCTAGATTCTAACCTACAACTGCTTGAATGTAACATTATGCTTGGCATATTGATTGCTTTCATAAGGGTTCTTAATCATAAGAGTAGCTGAGTAGCTATGGTTAGCAAGATGGACGAGATATTATAGATACACTCTAGATATATGAAAATATACTTAGAGATATTTTATATTTACGGAAAAGGGCCTAAAATACCCTCGAACTATTAGAATTGGTACAAAAATACCCTCCATCCACCTTTGAGCTCCCAAATACCCCTCCCGTCCACCTATGAGATCTAATATACCCCTACCCTCTACCTACGGGGTCTAATATGCCCTTATTTCTAACATTCCCATTTCATTTATGATGTGATAGCATCTCTTCCTTTTAGAAGGTTATATGGGTTATTAGCTGGATGAGAATAACTGAGCGAACAGTGAATAAACTATTATGCAGCTTGGTATTAGACCTTGAATTAAGCAGTAGCGTACCACAATTTTATTGTTTCCCGCATAAACAAGTGATAATTTGATAAAATTGCTTCGTTTTTAGGCTTATTTAATTTGGGGTGGGTCGGTAGGTGGGTTGAGATCCGATCAACATAATTTAAAATTAATTAGATTAGTTAATTATATGGAGTAATCAGTTAAATGTTGTATCATAAATGAAATGAGGCTATCAGAAATAAGGGGTATATTAGATCTCATAGGTGGACTACAGGGGTATATTAGACCTCATAGAGTGGACAAGGGGTATTTGGGGGTACCGAAAAGGTGGATGAAGGAGTATTTTTGTACTCAATTCTAATAGTTAAGAAAGATTTTAGGCCCTTTTCCGTTATATTTATTGTAGAATATTTGTAGCGTTAACTATGAAATATTTGGTAGGATTTACATTAAGTGTCGAATATTTTGCTTCTTTTTATATCTTATTTCTCTTGTGTATAAATATCTATGTAATCTGATGTATTGGATCAACAAATTGAGATAGTCATTCTTCAGTTTCTCTCTTATTTTTCTCTATTCTTGACATGGTATCAGAGTCTTCTCGCTTTGATTCATAGTCTTTGATCTGTGGTTACTTTCAATATTCTTTTTGAAAGTTTTTTTTTTCTTCTTCGTCAAAAGTTAGTCCTAAATATTTAGAGTTCTTGGTCTTGGTTATTCTAGCTATTTTTTTTTTCATATCATTGTGTTTTTTGATTTTCAATATTCAAAAACATGACTTCACATTGGTTTGAGTCCTTCAGTGTTCGTTTCACTTGAAAAAAATTATTCTACTTGGGAATTTCAGTTTCAACTATTTGTCATAGGAAAAGAATTGTGGGGTCATATAGATGAAAGTGATCCTACTACCATTGATTCTACAAAGTTAGGTCAGTGAAAGGTCAAAGATGCCCAGGTGACATGAATTTTAGGGTCAATTGACCCTGTTAGTGTCCTTAATCTCAAGCCATACAAGACTACAAAGGCCATGTGAGATTATTTAAAAAAGGTTTACAATCAAGACAATAGCACAAGACGCTATTAGCTAGAGCATGAAATTGCTAATTAATTTTTGGCTTTGGGTGGTGGCGGAGGTAGTGCGTATTAAATTCTGGTTTGAAGCTCAATGCAGAATTGAATTGTCAGGCCAATACCAGATGATTTAAAAAAAATCTTTTATAGGATACGTTGAATATACAGAAGGTCCATTCAACTAGGGGTGGACGTTCGGGCCGTTTGGATTGGATATGAATATTTCGGTTTTCGAATTGAAAAAATATTAATCCAGATAAGCTCGGGTCAGATTGAGTTTTTTAAGTTCGGTTTCAGATTAATCGGTTTGGATATATCGGATTTTCAGTTTTGAACTTTTGAGCCTCTAATGCAAGCTAATTAGAACGAAAGGCCCGATTCACGGGGGCGGAGCTAGGTAGGCTCGGGGATCCGAACCCCCTTGGCGAAAAATTACGGTATATACAAGATTAAAATTATTTTTTATGTGATATATAGTAGATGTTTCCCCTTCGACTTCTTCTTATATTTACTTGTTCATATTTTTGAACTTTCTAGGTGAAAATCCTGGCTTCGAAATTCAAATTTTTTTAAACTAAAATCCAAAATCCAATCCATAATCAAAAAATCCAAACCAAATATCCTAAAAGTTCGAATTTCTGGTTGACCCAAACTATGTCCACCCCTGCATTCAGCTAATCGCCATGAAAGAGTGAAAAAAAGAAGACTAAAAAATAATGGTGGAATTTTTCATTAAGCAAGCACAACAGTACTCAGAGGGCAGGCCAATTTACCCAAAAGATTTCTTAAGATATTTTAGACAGACATCATAAATCAGCACTACTATCCATAGGTGCTTCTGTATTGTAAATGGTATCCAATTACGAAAAACTTCAAAAATAATCTTAAGATGTTCCAAACTGTTTGTATGTCCTAAGTTGCTCCAAACTTATTGTTTCCTCAGTTGGCTAAGCTCTACAAGAATGTAATAGCCACAGACACAAGTCCAAAGCAGCTGGAATTTGCAGCAACGCTTCCGAATGTTCAATACATATGTGCCTCTCTAAGAGGTCAATATTCGAAATCGAGACCAAATAGGAACAGAGCCAAGCGTAGATTTATTCACAATTGCTCAAGAAGTGCATTGATTTGATCTCCCAACATTTTATCAAGAAGTAAAATGGTTACTCAAGAAACCAAATGGAGTAATAGCAGCTTGGCGCACACTGTGCCATAAGTAAACAGCTCAGTGGATACAATTTTTCAGAAACTTTACACTATTGATGTTTGACCTTATTGGGAATCTCCCAGAAAATTGGTTGATTAAAAAGTACAAAACTATTGATTTCCCATTTGAGGCTGTGATGGTTGTGATAATCAGAATGGACCGTTTCAGTTCAAGATTGAGAAAGTGATGGACTTGGATTCTTAGTTCACTTACTTGAAGTCATGGTCAGCTTATCAAACTGCAAAAGAAAAGGGTGTTAAGTTGTTGACTAACTTACAAGTGCTTGGAATGAAGATGGAAAGAGTCAGAAAAATTGTTACTTTCCCAATTTACTTGAGGATTGGAAAAGTTGGAAGTTTGTATTGAAATGAAATAGGTAATTGTTACTTTTTCAAATTGTTAATTAGGTAATGTAAAATCTGCACTTGCTCTTCCATTTGTATTTTCAGCTAATTGTTCCTTTAATAAAGCATTTGAATAAAAATTACAACATCTACTTGTATTGCACAATTAATGCATAACGTTTGGTTTGATATTGTTGTTGAAGAGTGCTGACGAAACATGGGCACCGGGGCCTCGTCATAGGCAGGATGCCGGCATTACCCAACAGAGGGTTCTCAACTACAACACAATATTGGAGAAATTTGAGGATATACAGTTGAAAGGATTTCATGAACTAATAGGCTTAATCAGTGGCATGACTAGCCTCTTAATAACTAAAGGTTATTTAGTTAGGAATTTTACTCTTCTATATTGACTATGTATGTTTTCATGAAATTTCTTTTTTCAGTTTCAAACATGAAAGTTTATGTGAACCAATCAAATAAAAAAAAAAATGATAAAATGTTGATTCTCCTTGCCATCAACAACTTATTATATGGATATGACAACTAGTCTCCTCCATGTCTCCATTAATTGTCAACTCTAAAGATGCTTGTTTACTGGATCCAATCTGCAGAGCAAATAAACAAAGTGGTGCTTGTTAAATTAAGTAAAAACTGTCCATCAGAAGAAAGAAAATATATTAATTAATCAAATGAAATAGATAGGAGAATTATTAGGGTGTTAAGAGGTTTTGTAACCTCCTCAAAACTACGATATAGAATTTGCAAAAAACTATATATTTAATTTAATCCTCTGTACTTCTTCAAAAATTCTTTTGTTCCTTCCTCTCCATATTATCATTTCCACAAGAGATTTAATTATTGAATACTTGATGGCAGCTTATAGTGCTGTTTCTCTTCTTCGAACTCTTGAGCAACGAACATCATTTAGTTATTTAATCAACTTTTGTTTTGTAATATAAATGGCCTTGATCGAACTATTGTCATTTCACCTACAAAGTCACCTAACATCGCTATTTCACCTACAAAATCATTTCAACCAATTGACAGAACATTTTACGTAGATATTCTTCAAGTGGAAATTTTTAAAATATAAAAATCTATTTAATTTAATTAACATTTAAATTGACCCGCTTTTTATTGTACCTGAGTGAATCGATTTTTTTTTTTTTTAATTTTAATTTGGCTTAAAATATATTCCATATCAACAATGTCTACCAGAAATATCGCCTGAATTAGTTGAGTGGCTTTGTAGGCAGTTGCGGATCTAGGATATTCACTCAGGGGGTTCGAAAAGACAATAAAAGCTAAATATAAAAAATTATGTTGTCAATGGGAATCGAACCTAGGACACAATGACAATTTTGAACACTCTGGATCGTTTGAGCTAACCTTTTGCATTTATTCAAGGCGTTCAAAAGTTAATATATGTTGCAATTTTTTGCTGAGGTCGTTCACATGCTCTAAATCCGCCCCTGTTTGTAGGTGAAATAACAATAGTTGAGTGAGCTTGGCATGCAAATTGGAATGAAATTTAGTTGAGTGACTTTTCTGTTACAAAACAAAGTTGAATGACTTTCTTAGATATAATCCATTAATTAAGTGACTTTTTGAGATAAAAATTGTTAGTTGAGTGACCGTCTGAGAAATTAACTCTTAGTAACCCTTGGGAGAGAAAATTTGTATATGATATATATTGACTATTGTTTTTTATTTGGTTGATGAGTTCGTTTCACCAAAAGGGATCTCATGAATTACTTTTTCAAATCTTTTCTATCAAGGGTTTCAGGAAAAAACAACAAAAATAATCATGTTACTTGAATTACTTTAACCATCTTTGCGCTGTAAAATTTTCGGACAAAAGAAATTAGATTAATCCCCTTCACAAAAAGTACCCAAGCCCCTACTATGGAAAAACAACAAAAATGATCATGTTACAACATGTACATAATATAATACAACTGCATTTCCATAGAATTTTAAGTCAACAAATATAAAATATCTTTACACCTCCCTTATCTTCTAACAAATGATTGCAATAATATAATCACAGCATCATTCGGCCAGATCAATGGAATTCCCATGTGATGCAATGAAACGACAACCTTAAAAGGAACAATAACAACATGCAAAAAAGTCTTTGCAAGTCATGACTGTACTCCCACAAAAAAGAAGTAGAGAGTATTTGATCCTTCAAAAATCCTATTGTTCTTTCCTCTCCATATATTAGAAATGAAGAAAATAGTAGAAAATTTCTGTTGTATTTCTTGGTTGTAAAATCTGTACAGGACTGTGTATATATACACTAGCTAAGAGCATCTGAGAATATTCAAAGGAATATTGTACTACTACACCTGTCCCCATACTATATGTTGTTGTCTAACAAACCAAATGAAATATTTACAAGTGTCTACTAAATAAAAATAAATACAGAAATAAAATACAGGTTATGTACATGTTGTATTTTTGTTTGTATCTTGATCTGATGGACATGGGCACACATGTGTGTTCTTTGTGTTTCTGTCAGAGACTTGGCGAATAAATAAATCATGTTGCATCTCTGCCGAGACTTAGGCCCAAATAAATTATGACCCAAACGTGTATAGGCCCGAGTATATAATGAGAGATGCCTAATATTCAGACCTAATCTTCGGACACCAAAAGTACTATGAACTCAACCACATTATTTCTTCTTCTTCTTCTCTTTCCCTTTAACTGTACAAATCTCCATTTTCGTTTCTTTATTTCTGTGTAGAACATCGTTGTCAATACCCCCCTCAAGTTGGAGGGGAGAGAAACAACACCCAACTTGACCAAAGCAGATCGATGTGATAACCCAGATAAGGGTTTTGTAAAGAAATCGGCAAGCTGAGCAAAAGATGGAACGAACGTGAGAGAAATTAGCCCAGAAAGGAATTGTTGCCTCACAAAATGGCAATCTAAATCGACGTGCTTAGTTCTTTCGTGGAAGACCGGGTTTCGGGCAATATGAAGGGCTGCTTGACTGTCGGAGTGGACTTGAACCGGTAAATGGGGCGGAATTGATAGATCTGTAAGGAGACGAGTTAACCATGTGACTTCTGCGGTTACTCGTCGCATGGATCGGTACTCCGCCTCGGCGGAGGAAAGGGAGACGGAGTCTTGCTTTTTCGACTTCCATGAAATGGGTGAACCCCAGTACCGATAAAATACCCGACGCATCGATGGGTGTCGTGCGCAGGCCCGGTCGCGTCGCAAAAGGCAAGTAAATCAAAAGAGGTGTGAGTTCGCCAAAAAGGCCTTGACACGGGGTTTTCCTTGAGCTATCGAAGAACTCTAAAAGTGGCAGAATAATGAGCAAGACAGGGTTTTTGCATATATTGGCTAAGGAGCAGCACTGGAAAAGATAGATCTGGACGCGTGTGGGTAAGATAGTTCAACTTGCCCACCAAACGTACGTATATGGTGGGATCATCGAAAGAAAGGTCCGAGAATCAATCCCCGATTTGATGGGGGTCAAAGGAGACGACACTTTGGCGAGATGGGAACGATCAAACTCGTGCCTAAAACGTTCCAAGGGTAAACTTTCTTTGACTCATAATTAATCCATGTTGTTCGCGCAATATTTCAACACCAAGAAAGTAGTGTAGATTCCCTAAATCTTTGATACAAAATTCTGAATTTAGAAATTGTTTGAGTGTCTCAATTTCTTGTGAGTGATTGCCAGTAATTATTGTCATCGACTTATACGGCAAGCAGAGTAACAAACCCATCTGAAACCTTAAAAAATAGTGAATAATCATTTAGGGAAGAAGAGAACCCTTTGAAATTAAGAGCACCTGCAAGCCGAGCATACCATTGCCGTGAAGCTTGCTTCAAACCATAAAGAGACTTTACGAGTTTACGACGTTGGTGTGGACTTGGGGAAGATAATCCTTTGGGAAACCTCGTTTAAACTTCCTCGTGTAAGTCAAAATGTAAGAAACATTATTGACGTCAGTTGAAAAATTGGCCGCTTTTTTCTTAACTGCTATTGCAATTAGGGGTGGACGTTCGGTTTTTCGGTTCGGTTTTATCAAACTTCGGTTTAGCTATTTCGGGTTCGGTTTTTTGAAGGTGGACACCGAACACCGAACCAAACTAGTTCGGTTCGGTTCTTTCGGTTTCGGTTTTTTAAAGTTCGGTTCGGTTCGATTTCGATTTTTTCAATTCGATTTTTGTGATATGATATTAGAAGTGATTCCTTTGACACTAATTCATATTCTCAAAAGCAATAAAACATAAAACTGATAAATTGAAATCAAAATCAAACAAACAGGATATACAAGAATAGAAAACTATAACCATGATATAGGATTACTAGGTGTTATATACATACCGTAAGAATAATTAAGAAAACACATAAAGGACATACATTAATCCTAAAGACACATCCTAGTTGCCTTCCTTAACATATTTGATTTTCTCAATAAGTAGAAAATTAGGGATACAAATGCAAAAGAGGGCTTGTTACAATTGAGTTTTTTTTGGCTTTAAACTTAATGGGCCTGGTCTATTGTAATTTTTTTGGGTAATGTATTAAATTTCGGTGTGTGTTCGGTTTTTCGGTTCAGTTTTATCAAACTTCGGTTCGGCTATTTCGATTTCAATTTTTTGAAGGTGGACACCAAATACCGAACCAAACTAGTTCGGTTCGGTTCAGTTTGTTGAAGTTTCGGTTTGGTTCGGTTCGGTTTTTTGGTTTTCGGTATTTATGCCCAGCCCTAATTGCAATAAGGCATCTAATAGTGGTCATCTTAATAACTGGGGAAAAAGTCTCATTATAATCGATTCCTTCTCTTTGAATATCACCTCTAACAACAAGTCTGGCCTTCAACCTTTCCACAGAACCATCTGATAGATGTTTGACTTTATAAACCTATTTACAAGGTAGGGCCTTTTTACCAGGTGGTAGAATAACAACTTCCCAAGTTTTATTGTTTTGTAAGGCTTGAATTTCCTTATCCATAGCTAATTTCCAACCAGGATGACTAGCAGCCTCAAAATACTTGTAGGTTCTGAAATTTGAGAAATGGAGGTGAGAATATGTTGGTTGTGAGGGGACAAAGCTGAGAAAGAAAATGTAGGGGGTTGTACTTATGTGGTAAAGAAGGCCCTAGAAACATTAGTGAGAATAATGTCATCGCAGATATAGTCCTTTAAGTAGCTAGGCATTTTAGTAACTCTCACAGGCCTTCTAGGTGGAGAAGTAGAAGAAACAGCCGGTGTAGGAGAAAAAATTCCTGTAAGATTATTGGAGATAGATGCAGAATCAGTAGGTGAGATGGAGGATATAGGGCTGATAGTTGGACTAGAGGGAATGAAAGGGCTATGATGAGTATTGTTTTGGGGACTTTGAGGAGTTGGGATAGGGTTAAATGTTGGTAAATCATCAAGAAACTTGTAATGTTGAGAAAGAGGAAAAACAGTGGACTGATCTGATGAATCAGTAGCAAATGGAAAAGACTCCTCATGAAATTGCACATCCCTAGATATAATGATTTTCTTAGTTGCCAAATCCAAACACTTGTAACCTTTTTGATTATCTGGATAGCCTAGGAAGACACAGGACTTAGCTCTAGGTTCAAATTTTCCTCTGTTGGAAGGTAAAGTAGACTCATAAACCAAACAACCAAACACTCTTAGTCTTTCATACTCAGGTTTTCTTTCAAACAAAACTTCAAAAGGTGTTTTCCCATGTAGAACCTTTGAAGGTATTTTGTTAATTAAATAAGTGGCTGTCAACAAACACTCACCCCAATATCTTATAGGAACATGAGACTGAAAAAAATAAGGCCCTAGCCACTTCTAATAAATGCCTATGTTTTCTCTCCACAACTCCATTTTGTTGTGGAGTAGAAACACAGGAAGTCTGATGAACTATTCCTTTAGATGCTAGATACTCAGAACTGATTGTGCTTTTTCCCAATTCAAGAGCATTATCAGATCTTATTACTTTAACCTTAAGATCAAATTGTCTCTCCACCAAAGATATAAAATTTTGTAGAACTGGAAAGGCATTGCTTTTAGTTTTCAACAGATGAGTCCAAGTTGCTCTACTATAATCATCAACAACAGTGAGAAAGTACTTAAAACCTTCATGTGTGGGTTCTTTATAAGGACCCCAAGTATCAATATGAATAAGTTCAAAAATCCTTTTAGATTTGATATGACTGATAGGAAAAGATAACCTAGATTGCCTTGCCATGGGACAAACATCACAAGTGCATTAGAATCTGAAGGAAACTTAAAAGGAACCAATGTATTTCATTGCATGAAAAGGCAAATGCCCAACTTCTCTTGCCAGAGATTTACATTAGACTTTGATTGAACAGAAAAAGAAATTGCAATAGATTGAGGAGTAGCCTCTGAAACTACTACATTTTTGTTTGCTTTAAAATAAAAACTCCTAGCTGTCCTATCAGGTTGGAGAAGAAAGAGTCCATCCTTAGAATCACCAAAAGCTTGAGCCCTCTTCATAAAAGGGGCCTGCAAAAGACATCCAGTTGGAGTGAATAAAAGGGTTGACTGAAATTGCTTAACAAATTTATCAACTGATATTAAATTATATTTGAAAGAAGGTACATATAGGACATTTTCTAGAATAACATCAGCAAAAATAGAGACACTCCCTTTATGAGTAATGTTTACTTTAGATGAATTTGGTAAGATGATAAACATAGGAGCAGGAAGAGGAGTCAAAAAATTGAAAACTTCAGAATTGAAGCACATGTGCTCAGAAGCTCCTGAATCTATTATCCAGTAGCTGGAATTTTTAGAAGCTAGACAAGTAAGGGAAAAAGTGTATGTTATACCAGTTGCAGCATTAGTATTTCCTGCTCCTTCAAGTGCTGTTCCAGAGATTGAAGCTTCTCCCATTTTCTTTCCTCTGTAGTACTGAACAGCCTGATTGTATTCCTCTTTGCTTAGCTGATTCACGTTGTTCCCCACATTATTTCCTATGTTGGTGTTTTGACTCATCACCTCTGTTTCCTTAACGAAACGAGTTCTTCCTGCTTCAGGTTGGAACTTCTTTCCTTTGTTGTTTGTAAATTTAAAATCAAGAGGAAAACCAATCAACTTGTAGCAACCTAGCCTGGTATGATTGGTTTTCTTGCAGTGGGTACAGAACAGGTTGTTTTGCTTAGGTTGAAACCTTGTTTGTGCTTTGTTTTCCCACAGATTGAGTAGGTGGTTTGTTTCTCTGGGCTGTTGCATAAACATGATTAGCACCATAGTTCTGATTTTCTGCATAAACTTGATTATTTCCATGTGTTTGCTTTCCTGCCATGAAAGATACATTTCCAGTAATCAGATTGGTATTAATATATGATTCTCTCTGGTTTTCATCCTGCAAAAGCAATGAGTAAGCATGGTTAAGATTTGGCAAAGGCTTAATCATGAGTATCTTTCGTTCTCTGTTTGCACCATAAGTCTCATTCAATCCCATGAGAAACTTAATCAATCTTTCATCTTCTAAAGACTTAGTTAACTTTTCTTTTCCTCCACAGATGCAGTTGCAACTGCATTTGTTGTCTGCGTTCAATGAATCTAGCTCATCCCAAAGCCTTTTAATTTTGGTAAAATATCCTGCCACATCTGTGTTTCCTTGAACAATGTCACTTAACTCCTTTTGTAAATGAAATAGTTTTGCACCATTTGACTGTCCAAACCTTTGTTCCAGATCTGTGTATAGATCTTTGGCAGTCTTTGAGTAAATGACACTATCTGCTATGTCCTTTAATAGAGAGTTAAGTAACTATGAAGTTACCATATCGTTGCATCTACTCCATGCTTGATAATCTGGTGCATCCACATCTGGGATTTTGCAGGTACCATTTATAAACCCAAGTTTATTCTTGGCAGATAGAGCAATGAGGATGGTCCTCCTCCATCCTTGAAAACCTCTACCATCAAAAATAAAGTTTACCAAACTCATTCCAGGTGAATCTGAAGAGTGGATGTAGAGTGGGTTGCTAGGGTCGATTTGATTAGTGTTTGCAGTTTGAGCTACTGCAATGTTTCCAGTGTTATCTGCCATTGTTGAACAGATTATGAAAGAAGCAACACAGTGAAAGAAATCGAGATTTGAGAGAAGAAAAGAAGAATTTGGATCAAAAGAGCTTCACTGCTCTGATACCATATTAGAAATGAAGAAAATAGTAGAAAATTTCTGTTGTATTTCTTGGTTGTAAAATCTGTACAGGACTGTGTATATATACACTAGCTAAGAGCATCTGAGAATATTCAAAGGAATATTGTACTACTACACCTGTCCCTATACTATATGTTGTTGTCTAACAAACCAAATGAAATATTTACAAGTGTCTACTAAATAAAAATAAATACAGAAATAAAATACAGGTTATATACGTATTTGTATTTTGTTTGTATCTTGATCTGATGGACATGGGCCTGCACTGTGTTGCTTGTGTTTGCTGAGACTTGGCCCAAATAAATCATGTTGCATCTGCTGAGAACTTGGCCCAAATAAATTATGACCCAAACGTGTATAGGCCCAGGAGTATATAATGAAAAAGAAGCCTAATATTCAGACCTAATCTTCAGACCAAAAGTACTACGAACTCAACCACTTTGTTCTTCTTCTCTCTTCTTCTCTTTCCCTTTAACTGTACAAATCTCCATTTTCGTTTCTTCATTTCTGTGTAGAACATCGTTGTCAATACCATATTAACTGGACAATACATAACTGCAACATTTTATTTCCAAGTCTTGATTTCTCCAAAATTGATGGCGGCTTATACTGCTGTAATTTCTCTTCTTCAAACTCTTGAGCAACTTCAGAAGACAAGCCCAAAGCTCATTCAAGGTCAAACTGCTGAAACGCTCGATTCTCTTTGTGCTACTGCTGAATATTTTCATAGTGTTCTTGAAGAAGCTAACGACAAGGGTAGGTTTGACCCTGAAAAAATCAAATCTTTGGAGGAAAAAATAAGAGTTGCTGCTAGTTATACAGAAGATGTTGTTGAGCTCAAGATTTCTCAAATCATCAAAGACATGAGCTGGACATTTGGAATTTTACAACATGAGGATTTGAGTACGGTTGTTGAAAAAATGGATACAACAAAGAAACAAGTGATGGAGATTGTTTCTAATTTTAACACCAGAAGTCATGATGCTGATGATGATCAACTTCTTGAATCTGCTGGGGATTCCTTAACTTGGCGCCACTTCATCTAGAAGTAATTCAATGCTGCCAAATTTGAAAGACGAAATCGTGCAGGGACTTGATGAACACTTGGAGAAAATAGTTGAAAGACTGAGAGGCCCACAGTCGGATCTAGACATTGTCACAATAACAGGCATGGGCGGCATAGGCAAAACAACACTCGCTACGAAAGCTCATGATCATCTTGCAATCAGGTATCATTTTGACATTCGTGTTTGGGTTACAATATCTCAAGAATATCAAAGTAGAAATTTGTTGTTAGTGCTTTACATTGCATTTCAAAGCAAACAAATTTTGTGAACGTAAAAGATTATGATAAGAAGGATGACGAGTTAGCCGACCTAGTGAGGAGAAACCTGATGGGTCGAAGATACCTTGCTGTTGTTGATGATATTTGGAGTATGGATGTTTGGGATGAAATAGCACCCATATTTCCTGATTGCAACAATAGGAGTCATATTTTACTGACTACTAGGGACGCTGGGGGTAGCAATGTATGCGGATTCTACTAGCCCTCCTCATGAGAACCTCCTAAATTCAGAAAATAGTTGGAAGTTACTTCGTGATAAGGTGTTTGGACCAACACATGATCATCCTCCTGAGTTGGAAAGAACTGGAAGGAAAATAGCCGAAAAATGCCAAGGACTACCCTTAATGATTTCAGTGATTGCAGGACATCTCTCTAAAATGGCCAGGACATTAAAGTTGGAAGGATGCCGCCCAAACCATAGCTGAAATCATTGCCAGTCATCCAGATAAATGCTTAGGGGTGCTCGGTTTGAGTTACCATCACTTGCCTAATCACCTCAAACCTTGTTTTCTTTCTATGGGTAGTTTTCCAGAGGATTTTCAGGTTGAGACTTGGAGATTGATCCAATTATGGATCGCAGAAGGTTTCATAAGGACATTTGGAAGTGGTAAAAGTTTGGAGGAAGTGGCAGTAGATTATTTGAAGGATCTTATCAACAGGGGCTTGATAACCGCTGGAAAACGGAGATTCAATGGTGATATAAAAACATGTGCAATGCATGATCTACTGCGTGAATTCTGTTTGATAGAGGCTGAAATGACAAATTATGTCCTTGTTGAGAGAACTGACCAAGTCCCTAGTACTCTTTCATTAACACAAAAGCACGATGTTCGTCGCTTCAGTTTTCAAACCCAATATTATTCAGTTGATGAATGTTGTAAGCTATTACCCCCTGTTGCCAGATTTATCTACTCATTTAAGCGACCTTCTACAACCCATTACAGCTTTCTCGGGAAATTGATTGGCTGTCATCCTGTACCACTTGAAGTTTTATCCCGTTTCAACCTTCTCAAGGTATTGGCCATCTTCCATGAAGTGCTTCCTTCATTTCCACTTGTGATTACAAAGTTATTTCATTTGAGATATCTCGAAATTGTATTTGACGGTGATCTTCCAGCATCAATATCAGAGCTTCAAAATTTGCAAAACTCTAATTTATAAAGAACGTTTTATAGATAAAACTTTACCAGGAAATATATGGATAATGGAAAACTTAAGGTGCATACATCTGGGAAGAGCTAGTTATTTACCCAGTCCTAGAAGAGAAAGTATTCAAACTAAGCATCTGGTTATAGAGATGCCAAATCTAGAGGAACTTTTCGGTCTCTGTTTCACCAGTTGCACCAATGAAGTCTTTTCTAGCATTCCCAATCTAAAAAGATTGATCGCCCACATAACAGCTTCATCAAGAACAGAGCGTAAGGCCAATCTCAACATTGATATGTCCAGCTTGACAAAACTCGAAGTATTAAAGTGTGTCAGGTATACTTCTTGGTCTTGGCCAAGGATCTCCATCAAGAGGTTTGTTTTCCCAACATCTCTTAAGAGGTTGACTTTAGCTGGCAAGTATTATTTTCCTTGGGAAGACATTTCAAGTCTTGTCAAGTTGCCAAATCTTGAAGAGCTCAAACTCAAAAAGTTTTGCAGTCAGTGGTGAAGTATGGAGATTGAGTGATGAAGACAAGTTCGGAAGCTTGAAGTTGTTGTTGTTTAGCGAGCTATATCTTGAGCATTGGGAAGCTAGCAGTGATAGCTTCCCAAATTTAAAGCGTCTTGTTCTGAAGAAATGCGACTGCCTGCGAGAAAGTCCAACAGATTTTGGGGAAATTTGTAGTTTGGAGTCAATTGAGTTACATGAATGCAGCAGTGCTGCTGAGAATTCTGCAAGAAAGATTGAACAAGAACAAGAGGACATGAAATAATTTCCTCAAGATCTATATCAAGAGCAGTCCCAGTAAGTTTTACATTTCTCTAGAAAATTCTTCGATTCTTCACATTATTAATTACCTCCCTGAGATTAAGATGATGACTTCTGCTTTTTATCTTGTATATATGCAGGTTATTGAAGCTTATTTTGAGGGACAATATATCGATCTACCATCATCTTCCAAATGCAGAACGTCTTTAGTTTATATTTTGAAAAGTAAAAGTCTTTCTTTTGTGTTCTTATCAGGTGCTATATTTATGTTTTAGGAATAAGCATGTTTGATACATGTATCGCCCACTTGTGAGTTAGTATTTTATAATAGATAACTATTGATGTACTGTAAGATTCATTTTGTTTGACATGAATAAGTTTTCTTTCTATATAATATGCATTTGTCTTCTGCAATTTTAATAGATAAAATGGTTAAAAACACATTTAAACTCTTACTTTCCCGCGAGTTTCACACCCCAACCATCAATTGTTCTCTTTTTCTACCTGAACTATCACCATCTAAATACTAAAACATACCTAATTGAGTAGATGATGATAGTTCAGTATCAAATAATATTATAATGTCACCTCGCCAAATTATACACAGGTGCGGAGCCAGAAGGCAACTTATGGGTTCCGCTGAACCCAATAGAGGGAAATAAATACATCAATTCTATTCAAATTATTTTGCTTTATAAGCATTTCCATTCCCTTCGCTTATGTTTGCTCTATCCCGCATCATTCTATTTCCCATTTTATTTCTCTTTGGACACCTACCTGCATATATATTGTAGCGATTCAAGTGTTTTAGCAGTTTAACCTCAAATGAGAAGTATATTTGTGTTTCCATCAAGTCAAGAATCAACAATTTTGGTTCATTGTAGTCTAACGGATGTTAGAAAGCTCTGGGATGCCTATTACGAAGACATGTCAGAAGATTTTAAAAGAATACATGTCAATTCTCCTACTGCTCAACTTCAATGCACACTGAAAAGCACCAATATTTTCTTAGAGCATGGGTAAGAGAATTGAGAAATATGACTTACCTAAACTTGGTCATGGGCTGGATAACAACATTATACAAGAATGCAGAGAAATAATGGAAGAGAAGTCCATAATAGTACCTCCAGAAGATTTTGATGCACAATCAAAGATAAATCCTGAACAAAAGCAAGCGTTCGAGACTATTTTGCAAAGAGTCGATTGTGGAGAAGCAGGATTGTTCTTTGTAGATGGACCTGGGGGAACCGGAAAAATGTTCCTATATCGCACATTACTTGCAAATATCATATCAAGAGGCTTCATAGCGTTAGCAACAACAAGAAGTGGTGTGGCAGCATCTCTTTTGCCGGGGGATGTACAGCTCATTCTAGATTTGACATACCGCTTCAAACAATTGATACGACAATCACACACATGTCAAAAAAAAGTGGTGGAGCTAAATTGATAAAACAAGCAAAGATGATAATCTGGGATGAAGCACCTATTGACCAACCGTCATACGATTGAAACGGTTGATAGGAGCTTTAGAGATATATTGGACGTTAATGAACCCTTTGGTGGAAAAGTAATGATTTTCGGAGGTGATTTTCGTCAAGTACTACAAGTAGTTCCAAACTCTATTAGAGCTGAAACCACAAATGCATGCTTGGTAAAATCCTACTTATGGCCTCAGATAAAAAGGATTCAATTAACGAAGAAATGTGAGGGCAAGAACAGATCCAACATTCAGTGAATTCTTCTTTGCGTATAGGTAACAGGGAGGAACCTCACTAAGAGATGATTTGGTACTTCTTCCAAAGCAATTGGTTATCGAAAATAATGGTTATAGTACAGGTGAAGATGCCTTGATAAGGGAAATATTTCCATCGTTAGATGAAAATGCAAGTTGTGCAAAGTACATGACCGAAAGGGCTATCCTAGCTAGCCGAAATGAATATGTTGATCAACTAAATGAGATGTTGATTTCCAAGTTTCCTGGTAAAAGTAGAACATTTCTTAGTTTTGACTCTGCAGAGGATGATACCAACAATTACTATCAGCAAGATTACTTGAATACTTTAACACCAAGCGGTCTGCCTCCACACAGGTTCGTTCTTAGATCTTTACTAATATGGTCAATTATGAAATAGATTGGAATCTAAACATAGAATGCTTTGAACATGATAAATGGACAACTTTGCTGATGTACACACCGGTAATTGGAGATAAATTAAATTGTGTGGCATAGTTGAAATAACTGAAACCTTCAGTACCTATTGAGCGCCACTTATCCTCTCTTGAACATATATTTTATGATCCATTCTGTTTGTTAGATAATCTTTATTTTGGTCTAATTAAGGCTCAACATACATATTACTGTAATTTTGTTTCTTAGATAATATTTATTTTGGTCTATTTGATCGGGAACTTGTAATTACAAATCTTTGCAGCAGTGTTCTTACATCTTTCTTTAATGTAATTCCTCATCTAATTAATTAAAAATAATCTTTTATTGGTATACAGGTTGGTTTGAATAAAAATGCGCCCATCATGTTATTAAGAAATTTGGATGCTTCAAATGATTTATATAATGGTACAAGAATAATATGCAGAGGTTTTGACAACAACGTTATACATGCAGAAATAATGATGGGGTAGAATGCTTTCAAACATGTGTTTATTCCAAGAATTCAACTTTCTCCTCCCGAAAATGAAGGCTACCCTTTTAAATTCATTAGAAAACAATTTTCAATACGATTATGCTTTTCAATGACGTTAAATAAAGCACAAGGACAAACAATACCCAATGTTGGACTATACTTGCCACAACACGTTATCTCTCATTGGCAGTTATAGGTTGCACTCTCAAGGGGAATATCAATGTCAACAACACAGGTTTTGGTCATGATAGAGCAGCCGAAGAGCCGAACAGGAACATACACCAAAAACATTGTCTACAAAGAGATACTCGGTCAGATAAAATAACATATTGTTACCTCATACAATAAATTATTTACACTTACAAATACATTACAACTGAGCCACCAAAATTCTTTGTATTTGCAGGTTCAAAAGATATGCAATTACATTACTACTGCATCAATGTAATGACATTTATTCTTTCATTTTTATGAACTCTTCAGCTATAACATTTTAAATTATTCTCGATATAATGTTCAGCGTACATTTTACTTTAATTTTGTTTCTTAGATAATCTTTACTTTTGGCCTGTTTGATTGGGAACTTATAATCAAATATCTTCATGACAATGTTATTACATCTTTCTTGAATGTAATTCCTCATCTAATAAATTACTTAAAAAACCTAAAATTAACACAGCATTCAGATGGAGGGAGTACAATTGAAGCATAAAGTGAACAAATCTACCCCCAATTTTGGGCAATCCAAACTAATGAGTATTCCCAAAGTTCCCAAAAGTGAACAGATTTACCCGTGGGATCAACACAAATTGCTTCAGAAGAAATTCAAGCTCTGAAAAGAGCCTCATTATCTAGAACTCTCAAGTCATTCCTGAACCAAAAAATGGCAACGGAAGAATATCTCAGAAAAGTCTCTTCACAAACTATCTCCATTTCTTCAGGACTTAATCCCGGAATATTTTGAACAGTGGGTACCACTTTGGCATTGAAAGAAGAAGCTAGGGAATCCATGTTTTTGGAGAAATGACACTGGAATGTGAAAAGGGTGTGCTTTGATTTGCTCAAAGATGCAGTGAATTAATTTTGCTCAAAGATGCAGTGAATTTGATTAATGAAAGACTAAAAAGGCTTTTATTTTTTTGGTTTCTATGGATCTGGCAAGTGACGAACCTTTTAGTAAGGCTGCTCTTTTTCTTATTCCTTTTAATAACCATTTCTACTCCCTTCGTCTCAAATTATTTGTTATGATTATTAAAAATAATTGTCTCAAATTATTTGTCGCTTTAACCGTTCATGATACAGTTAATTATTTTTTCCCATTGTACCTTTAATAGAATTTTGACATTATTGGAGATGACACATAAATAGAGTAAACATTTAATGGAGAGGGATTATAAATTTGATATAAATAAGGTAAAGTTAGTCAAATATCCTTCAACTTTCTTAAGAGGCGTGTAAAAAAAAAAAGACAAATAATATGAGATGAAAGAAGTATAAATTTTCATTTTTAGGTGCATATATATGCCGGTCTGTGAAAAAACAGATGAAAGAGGAAGACCTGGGAGTTGAACTCCGAATTGGGGTAAGGTCATATTTCACAAACAAATGTTAGATAAATAGATTAGTTACTTGGGGCATCAAATTGAGGATGAGATTGAAATGGTATGTTTGAGCTGTAACTTAATTTATATAAAAGAAATGGGATATTATAAAAGTAACTTAATTTTTAAAAAAGAGAAAATTAGACAAATTAGAGGAAAAACGATAAATAAAATATTAAATCTGAGAGATGTCATGTCAGTATTCCTTTGCCCTACTTTATATAAATATATGAATATAGATTTTAATGAATGTTTCATCCATCTCGACGTCAAATGTAATTACAATAAATTTAATGTGACTTTTAAAACGCGTACTTCTAAACTAGTAAACATATAAGGGGAAAGGGGGTCCCCTTGGCGAATACCTCTACTAGGTAAGAAAAAAGGAGTAAGGGAGCCATTAACATTGACAGCAATACTAGAGCTTGTTATACAATTCAAAATAAGTTTACATATACCTATTGGGAATTTGAAAAATCTAAGGGTTCTATATATAAAGGACCATCCAAGACGATCGAAGGCTTTTTCGAGGTCAATTTTCAGGAGCATATCATATTTCTTACCCTTTTTTTTTTTTCCTAAAGAAGGATATAATTTCCTGAATAATAATGGCATTATCGCTAGTTCTTCTATTCGGGACAAAACTAATATGATAGGGGCTAATCAGAGAGCGTAGGAAAGGTTTTATACGATTGGCAATGATTATTGTAATAATTTTATAAATAGTATTACAGAGTCCTATTGGCCTAAAGTTTTTTAGGTTATTGGCATAGGGGACTTTAGGTATTAGACAAATGATACCAAGAGACCATTAAACATACCGAGAATGAGATTTAAACCACACATACGTATAAAAATAAACAATAGATATACCTGAAAAAAGAGAATTTCTGGCAGAAAGAAGACAAAAGAATAATGGGACAAAGACATCTTATTATGGACTTTTATAGAGTGTCATAAGGAATGTGAAAAGGTTGTGGGAGAAAATTATTAATGGGGAAGATGAAAAACAGAAACAATCAACATTAACTAAGGAAATTTAAATTGCTATAAATTAAATATAGAATGTTAAAGGCTGTCAAAGAGGTTAGCAGTGAAGATGAATGAGTGACCAATTATGATTAGAAACATTTTTGGAGCGTAATAAAGGAGAATATGGATGCCCATGTACAACTGTTCCTCATAATAGTGAATTTAGTGTGAAGCATTAAAGTGTTGTTGTTGAACTTCTAATTCAGCCGGTTCAGTTTGTGTAATTAAGAAATTATTTGATTACAGTTTTTTTTTTTTTTTTTACTGAATTGTGAAATGGTTTAATTAGATTTTTATTTAGTGTGAGGACAAAATGGTAAACGAACTTTAAAAATAGGAGTTTTTTACTTTTAGTATAATATGATTGTTGTCAAATTGAAATGCATTTAATGTGCAAGCTTCTACTGTATATAAATACAGTCAAATACACTTGTATATGACTGTATTTCAGTATATCTAAATACATCATTCCAAAAAACAGTTAGTCAAATACAACTATACCTATGTATTTACATCAGTCAAACAATACATACAGTCAAATACATATGTATATAGATCAGTCAATCAACACATACAGTAAATACACTATATTTACACTTAAATCCTGTCAAATATTTGACGAAAATACAAAATACAGTCGAATCCGACCAAAATTTCCAACAAAAATACAAAATATACTGTATTTAAAAATGGAGAATACAATAAATACGTGAAAATACACTTAGATCTAAGAAGATATGGCTGATTGGCCATGGATTCCGGCCAGGGCGGTGGAGATCATGACGACAAAGAGGGAAAGTAGTTGGCTAGCCGAGCCGCTTCGGCGTTTTCCCCCAAGAAAAAACGCCATGTGCATCATCATGTGGTGGCTGTGGTTGTTCACGGCGGTTGACGGCGGCAGTGCCATACCCATAGCACCTGCTCCGTAGTGGGAGCTACCCCTACCACATAATGAAGGCGCTTGACGGCGGAGCCGTATTGTTCACGGCAAAGGTTGATTAGCGTCGTTCATCATTGCAATTTGATTTAAGAGAGAGGAATACATATTCTTCCAACTGAATTGGGGGCTACCCCTACCACTTGGAGTAATGAAATGTGAGATTTATTTTCCATTGATATTGCTGGAATGAGAGAGAGAGAGAGAGAGAGGTGAGGAAGAAGAGAGGAATGAGGGAGAAATACAAGCCATAAATCTAGTATATTTTGGTAAGATATTTTTGATGATTAGCGTCGTTCATATGCAATTTGATTTAAGAGAGAGAATACATATTCTTACAAAATGGGGCTACCTACCAGTTAGAGTAATGAAGTGTGAGATTTATTTGCCATTGATACTAAATATAAATAAATTAAAAGATAATTATTATCAATAATTACCTCATAGAGATAACTATACCAAGTAATTATTTCATATATTATATAGTGAGTGTACTTTGTGGGGCCCACTGTCACTTTTTCCATGATATCGTCACTCGTAGTAGGCATGAAAAAAGTCCTTAAAGTTCTTAAAATTTACCAAATATGTAAGGACTTAAAAAATCATTAAAACTTTAACTAGGGGTGAAAAGAGATAAGAAAATGTGTGCGAGGACTACAAAAAGTTGGTATTCTCCCTTACATGGTAATTACTACTCCCTCCATCCCATAATAAGTGTCACTTTAGCCAAATTTTTTTATCCCATAATAAGTGTCACCTTAAGAAACCAAGATATAAATTAGCTAGTTTTTTCCAATTTTTCCCTTAGACAATAAAGTAACATCTAAATGATGATTGGAAAAGCCACATAGTAACTTTGTATTGGTAGATTCCCAATGTCAAAAGATTTACTTCTTGTACATGCTCTAATCAAAAGGTAAAAGTAGTTTATTTTTATTATATAGGGGTAATTTAGTAAACTTCACAATGCATTATTAGTTTCTTAATATGCGTGTTTTTGGTTAAGGTGACACTTATTATGGGACGGAGGGAGTATTAATTAAGTGAATTAGCGGCAATAGTTTTATTGCCATTAATTAATTGTCTTTGACTATAATTTTCCCTGATTATAACCTAGTGGAAAGTATCTTACCGATTTCTAAATAATTTAAGATAATTGGCTTACTAGACAATTTGATTTCTCTTACTCATCCCAGTTCCTTTTATTTTATTTTCTTTTCTACCTTTTCATTCAGGCACGCCTAAATAATTGCTATTATTGCTTATTAGTGAAATTGATTTTTTGAATCCACTATTTCAGTTTGTTAAATATATAACCCAAATCAAATGGACATAAAATTAACTTTTTAGCTTTTGTAAGATTCTTTTTTCATTTATTTACGATTTATCGATTTTTTCTTTTCTTTTTATTCCATTAGGTAGATGTACTTTGCAATTTGCATTAAACACTCATATTGGAGTCAAATTATTATTGGAATTTATGGATATTACATTTAGTGGCGTCAAGCATCTGGTGTACTAACTCATTAATTTGAAGTCGCATGGTAAAAATTTCACGATAGTTCTATTGCTCCCTATCGATGGGGACTCCACTCATTTATGTAGTAGTGCTTAAAAGACGGTATGACAAAGATTAAATAAAATAAGTAGGAATAAGAACGATATATTATCTTGAAGAATTGAAGAGCGGCAACCACTAGCATTAAAAGACGTGCCTTACGCAGGGATACTCACAAATAAGTCAATCAAATTAAAGCTTGTTGCTTGTTGGTAGGATGACATCTTTTACTGCCAACTCTCATCCCGAAGTGAGAATATAATGTCCAAAATCACAGAAAAGGATCAATTATTCCATCTACAACTGATATGAGATTATATTAACATCATCTCCCTGCACATTGAGGATGGAACATTTTTAACGTGGTCAAATAATCCCATGTACATTTAGCACGGATACCATGTAAGAAAATATCCTAACTGAATCTCAAAAGCCAAATTATAAGGTGAGAATTGTTCAAAACCATATAAGGATACCATTTAGCCCATCAACAATAGACGTGGGACTATTCTAATTATTAGAGGTGGATGCAATATTGCGGTGTAAGGTCCATTTACTCAATATTTTTGACGTGAGGATAAATAAATTAAGTGGAAAATCCACTAAAATAGAAGGTCCGAACTCATAATTTAAAAATACAATGGATTCAATGCTAAATATGTTAAAGGTTAAACTCATAAAACTTAAACCTAGATCCGCTTATGCTAACCATATACTCATGTATCACACTTGTAAACAAAAACAAAAAAGATATGCCCAGAGACAGAGTCGGATTTGATGTTTATAGGTTTTGAACTGCGCGCCACCGAATCCATAGCTCGTCTTATTAGTTTAACAATTTAATATTTATCAGTATTGAATTTTGTAATACAAATACAAGATTTAAGCAAAAGCTACTGACTTCGTCCGAAGCTAGATCTAATTAATATGCCCACCTCTTCTTAACCCTAACTTTAAAACCATGTTTCATGTGGAGGATGATGGAAGTACAACTGGGGTAAACAACATGATCTTTCACCATTTCAATCTTGTAGTTATGGATGATAGCAGCAGCCGCAGCTTTCATTTGAATAAAAGCCGCTTCTTTTCCTATGCAAGTCCTTGGCCCTGCATTGAATGCCAAGAATTTGTAAGCTGGCTCACGTTTCTCTGTTCCACGTTCCGAAATCCATCTCTCTGGCTTGAATTCTAAGGCATCCTTTCCCCAAATGAATTCCATCCTTCCCCTTAAGTACATATTAATTATCACTAGATCTCATCTTGGGATGAACAGGATGACCACTTGGGAGAATACCAGGTTCTTGTGGAGTCGTGTTGTAACGGAACAGGGGGATATAGCCTCATCGCTTCACACAATGTAGCATGTAAATAAATACCATTTATCAACTCTTCCGTCATAAAAAGCCTCCCTTTTCCGCCTTCGTTCTCCGGGATGATCGTCTTAAGTTCTTCCCTTATGTTCTTTTCAACCTCGGAGTGTGTGAAAATTAGCCAAATAACCCAAGTAAGGCAAGGTTCCATCGTGCCTGCGGTCATCAAGCTTAATATGGTGTCCCTCAAGAACTTATCATCAAACTTCAACTCTGTTTTTGTTTCGTCATCATTGAGTGAAACGTATGATGTTAATAAGTCGAAACGATCTTCATCTTCCTTAGTTTTCTCTCCTCTGCTCAATTCGTTTTCACAAAGCACTCATGGAATCTCTGATGAATGATCATTTCTCTCGCCAATTTCCTCTGATCCTTCCACATATCAAAGTCGGAATTAAAAATCCCGTTGCCTAAAATATCAAAAAACTTCTTGAATTCTGGCCCTTTTGGAAAACTTGGGAAATTTGCACTCATGATGTAATGCACATTTTCAGGTCCACTGTGCCTAGAATGTCCATGTTAGTAAACCAAAGGCCTTTCAGCAAGAAAGTACCTCCAGTTCTTGAAAGAACCTCTGTGCTTCTATCATGGATTCTGTGTATATGAAGAAGAAGGCTCGGTAACATTCCGAAAATCGGGCAATTCCTTGGTAGGCCATTTTTGTTATCTGCTAAAGCCCAGAATAGAAGAAAGGAAATGATTGCTATAAAGATTTCAAGGTACCCCATTGAGGCCAATAGAGAATTGAAAGCTATTTCTTCCATAATGTATTATTCTTTGTGGAGCTTCTAACTTCATGCTTATGGACAATGTCCCTCTATTCGATTTTAAAGGGCTTCAAGACGAGAAATATGTGCATGACCATGTGATGTTGAAATAGCAACAAACATTATTTTATCTTTCTTGCCTGTATTATGGTAATGTCAACTACATTTTACGTTAAAAACTGTACTAAAGTTTAGAAAAGTATTGTTATTGCAACAATTGTCAGTGGTTAATTAAGAATCACTTCAGTGCCTCTAGTTCTTAGAGTAAAGTTTCTTGTGGAATTTGCTATTTTATATTTTCCATTTTCCATTAGAAAATTCTAAGTAATAAGAAAGGGTCGGAATCATTACACATAGTATGCCCGATCGGCGTTATCGGTTTGGGCATGAATGTTCTTATTTGGACTCTTTTGGGCTACTGGATTTATGTTCTAAGATTTATTTTTTTCCTGTTATAAATATTATTTATTATTATGGATGTCTATCTTTAGGAGAAATATTAGGGTTAGTGACTTTGGGATCAAGTCACTTTTTCCCTATAAATATAGAGGTTCTCCTTCATTGTAAATTAATCCCTTCAAGAGAAATAAGAACTCTCCCTCTTCTCTCTTTCTCCACAATATTCTTCTTGCTTGCTTTATTATTTTATAACACGTTATCAGCACGAGTCTCTAACTAGTTGAGATATCTACTTCAATTGGGTATGTTCTTACTAAAAGTTAATCATTCTCTTTCCACGCGATCCAGGTATGACTTGTTTCATTAATTGCTTATCATAGCTTTAATCTAAATGATATGTCAAAAGATTCAAAACTGGAGAAGGATATCACCACCCACTTATTGGAGGTGATAATCATTTAGTTACTATTAATAATAGATAATAGTGGTAATGAAAATAATGGTATTTGAAACCTTGGAAAATTTTGTTAAGCTGCAAACTTAAGATCCACGTTTATATGGATATTACTCATTCTTTTTCGTTTGAAAATTTTGTTGCTGAAGTTTGCATATTTATTTCCTGATTTCTTCAAAATTAATATTATGGTTCTTTGGATGGCCTTCGGCTTTATTTCGGTTGAAATCAGAAGTGTTCGTATTTCATTAGTCTCGTTATACTAAAATTTATGTGTATGTATCAAGTTGTAATTTTTATATAGATTTATTGTGATTACAATTGAAGATATGTTAGAGAAAAATACTCTACGTTATATGGATACCTTGATTTCCTCCTGAAGTAGCAACATCTTAAAAGAGGTATTAAGCTATCATGGTATGCTTAGAACACGTAAAGATAATTTTGTTCCATTCCTGAAGAATGAGAACTTTTGATAATATTACAAATACAGATCCAGTCCTTGAAGGGATCAATGTGATGATATTTAGTAAAGAATATAAATACATACGTGTTTTTTCTTGTGAAAATAACACACCTCACCTCCAGAAGAGGTAGAATAATCGAGAAGAAATATTCTAAATTTCTTTACTCGTAATAAATCTAAAGTTTACTTCCGAAATAGTAAGACTCTAAAATTTACACTTGGAGTAGTAAATCTGAAGTTTACTCCCGAAGTAGTAAGACTTTGAAATTTGATCATGAAGTAGTGAACTCTTAAATTTACCCCCGAAATTAGTAGAACTTCTAACTTTATTCTCAAGTGGTTAAACTTTGCATTACTCCTTAAGAAGTAAAACTTTGAAATTTTCTCCTGAAGAAAAAAGAAGTTGTAAGATATATGAGAAATAATTTGACGCAATATCTTCTTGTGGTTGAAAAAAAAAAGGAGCTATTGAAAATCTTATAAGCGTATAAAGCGCATCTAAGTGATCGATTCAGTTCATTCCAACCCATATCAAATTAAAAAATATAAAGAGAAAGTGGGAATGAAGAAATACTGAATTTTTCAATACAACATGATCCGAACAAATACATCGGGGAACCCCCATATAAGCTTAAATCCGCCCTACTAAGCGACCACAACACCTCGAAGAGATAAAATAACAAAGAATATAAATGTTATTTTGTGGTATAAAGTCATTGTTGCACGTATTTGTCGTACGTAGAAACATCTTGGTCAATTTTATTTTAAGGCAAAAGATGGCGAGATCTTGTTGAATGTTTTCTCGTATGTTTTTAATTTCCCCCGAAGGAAATAACAATTTATATATTTTTCCCTCGAGGAAGTACACCAATATGTCATGTAGTGCATATTCTTAATATTATGTCAAAACCAAGTGCACAGCTATTATTTGTTTGTCGAATATTAAGGTACGTGTAAACCACGAGTAGTACATACTGTTGTTTTGGATTGAGCCTAAACCACATAGGCACTAGATACATTAATAAGAACCATAATAATTTCTGTGTTTTCATCCTTTGTTCTGGTATAAGGAGATATGGGTCACTACCCAATTTCATTAAATTAATATTATTATATTAAGTCTTCGATACATCATAAAAGGATTCTCTTTAAAAAGTACTATATGTATGCAAATCTTTTAAAGTTAGAAAAGTGAATAATTGTATCCTAGTAGGATTTATTAATTAGTCATTATTTTTTATCATATTGATGAAAATTTATCAAGATGGATGTAATTCTATTTGATGAAAACAAGGACTTGAAAATTTAAGTATATGACGTGGAAGTGTCCATCACTTTGTTAATTAGACCATTACGAAATTATGGGAGGAAAGGTGTGAAATATATCTTAAACCATTTCTTTATAAGTTTTATAGTCTCTGTGCATTTTTATTTTATTTCTATCACTATGTGTTTATGGTGTATTGTCACGCCCGAACCATGGCACGGGCGTAACACGCACTCGGTTGCCGACTTCACGTGACCGAGCGAATCACATGGCTTGCTGAATCATCATGAGGCATACATGAGCGGAAATATATTATGAAACATGATGGGCTTTAAGAAAACATATGAAGTCATAGTAATTATAAAATACTTACTTGTTTAAAAACAAAAGCGCGGATAATACCATAACTGAGCCAAAATGGCTAACCGACTCTGAAAGTCTAACATGACCCAACTGACTTGTCTAGTCTATGAAACCTCTAGCATGAGTCTGAACATAAAACGTACTTGCTGGGACAAGGCCCCCAGCATACCTTTAATGCATCAATGACATAAGGTAAACAACTGACTAAACCCCGAAGAGAATGGGGCTCACCCAAAAGCTGATACGAGAGTTGTCCTACTGAGCAGGTGTGTCGTCTTGTAAGTCAGTACCTGCATCGTGAAATGCAGGCCCCCAAGGCAAATAAACGGGGACGTCAGTACTTTGAATGTACTAGTATGTAAACACACGAGAGAAATAGCAGGCACATGATACATAAACATGAAATTGAAACTGAAACTGAATACTGAAACTGAACATAAACATGAGTACTGTAAGCATGAAATAATTTGTAATACCGACATGAACCACCACGGGGAGAAACGTGGAGTCTGATCTCGGCCCGATCAGCTAAGCCATCTCGTATCTTGCCGAGGCACGAGACATGAACATGACATGAATGGATCCAAAATCCCTCAATGGGGAAAACATGAAGGAATCGTCCTAACTGGGCGGAGCGATCCTTATCCTACGTTGGCATACGTAGTTTCAGGCTATCTGACCCTTTTCGGTATTAATACAACTCCCGAACATGAAAATAACTGAAGACATGATTTGTGAGTCTTGACATGAACATAGGTACATGAAGACATGACAATAAATGCATATATATGAGCTTTTCACGAAAATAAGCAAAATATCTCATACCTTGTGTTATACAACCCATGGGATGCAAGTTATGGGTTTTCATAGATTACAGACTGGGTCTCAATCACCAAAACAATAAATTAAGACTAATCAAACAGAATTGTAACTGACCATATAATATACATCATGGTTCAAGTGTCTAGGGTTTATCATGAATATACCTAGAATCCTAAAACTTGGTGTGAAATCATGGAATACTGAAACATGGGAAAGAACAAGGATGTTCCCACACGTGGATAGCGCCTACATACCTTGACTTCCTGCTTTTGAGCGTATCACAATGTCCTTCAACCTTAGTCTATAGCAATACAAGTCATAGGGATTCTATATTAGCAACAATATCCATGCTTTGATCATCTAAGCATTTTATCAAACACTTGGTGGGCATGAAGCTCCACAACCTTCATTAATGGTGTTTTCTTCACCCAATCCCCATTCTATTACTTCTAGCTGATTCTACAATCTCAATTAGATGTAATTAACATCATTCTTCATCACCCACATGAATACAACAATCCCAAGTCAACAATCCAAAAACTCTAGCATAGTTCATATAATTCTCTTTATCAAACCCATTTACTATTCTCCCAAGAACTCATCAATTTACAACTATAAATGATTAGAGAGTAGAAACATTACCTTTTTGAAGTTCAATCCTCTTGAATTCGGGTTCTAGGGTTTCCACATCCAACAATAATGTTCCAATCATAACTCTATGGATTAGAAGGGTTTACTCAAGTTAGAAAGGATTAGGGACTTGAATTCAACCTAAATCATGATAAAACTTACCTTGGAAGGTTCTTGAGGTTTGGGACTTGTTCTCTATGAATTTAGGGTGATTTTTCGTGAATGGGGTGTTGGGGAAATAAACCCCAAATCTTAAATATAACTTAAAACGCGTAAACCCGACTTTTGACCCGAAACCCGACCTTTTATGCATTGGGTCCGCGATGCACGTGCATCGCGCGACCCCCTGCAGGTCGATATTCAGAGAGGGTGCTTTTGTGTGATCGGCCCGAGACACGGGTCCATCGCACGCGCCCTCACAAGCGACATGTGTCGGTTCTGCACAGTGTTCGGTAAAATAGGCATAACTTCTTGTACATAGCTCTGTTCAAGACCCATAATATACCGTTGGAAAGCTATTTCAAAGGGATACAACTTTCATCAAGGAAGTTTTCCCAAATTCCCAAATAATAAAGGAGTTATGGTCACTGGAAGTAAGACCTTCTATAAACTCACTTGAAAACATCCCCCGTAGAAAGGCTTCTGACTTTGCTTTGTCCAAAGACTATTCTTGTGACTTGATTAGTTTTCAAAACACTTTATAAAATCCTCATATTGGTTCCATTATATTATCGTCTTACGAGTCAAACCTTAGCCCAAAGCTACGAGGGTTACATATATATCCACAGCCAAAGAATTTTTTGCATTTGTGCGTGTAAACTGTACTATATTCATTAGTCCATTTGATATCACATGTCTGTATTGGTTCTCATCAGAATATAACCATTGGTTTGTTATATTACTTAGTTTTTACTTTGTACTTTCTAATAGTACTAATATTTAATGTGTATTTGTTTTACTTTGCGTACGTCATTTCATTTGAAGATATGGATAACTCTCAAAGCAAGTTCAGATTAAAATTCAATTATGAATTTATTATTTCTAAATGTCCACTCGCTTACCGTTTTCTTTCATGACATCAGAAATATCTAATCAAATTCTCTTTCTAGACACCTGCAGTGTCTAAGCAATATTTGGTAGTACAAAAGTAATAATCAAGGTCCAGAAGAACCTAATTGTTTATATACAAGAATCATGACACCAGTAGTGTCCAAAATATCTGATTATGAAAAATAAATTGAAAGCTCCTGAAGAGTTTATTTATTATTATGGCATTCATCCTATCTCCAAAGTTGTTATGATCGAAATACAAATAGTAAACCCGAAGTTTACTAAAGTAAATGGTTATCATATTGAAGATTTAAATGATTGGAGGACTAAATATTTCAAAATGTCATAGTGGAAAAGAAATATGAATATGAAAGGTTACCCGATTTGTACTACAAATATAAGCATGATGAATTGCATGCCACAATAAACCAGAAGTTTATTGGTACAAAAATAATTCATGTCATAGTAAACCAGAAGTTTACTAAAACAAATAGCACATGGCATGGTAAACCTGAAGTTTACTAGTATAGATAATTTTATTAGTTGGCATGAGCGGTTTGGCTATCCCGATTCAAAATTGATGTGCAAATTGAGTATTTGACATATATTGAAGAACTAGAAGATTTTTCAAGGAACTACTTTTGTTGCTTGTTCTCATGATAAGTTGATTATACTGGCTAATGTTGGGATTGAATTCCCTAAATTCTGAAAAAAAATATAAAAGTGAATATGGGCCCGTTCACCTCTTATGTGATGTCTTAAAAAGATGCATCGATAAGACGGTCACATGTGCGTTTATTGTCAACCCGCAGTTTGACATATGCAAAGTTACTTGCTCAAAATAATTGAGTTGAGAGCACAATTTTCAGATTATGTAATCAAGATAATTCATCTTGTTAATGTTGGTTTATATCAAAGCTAGTTTGGCATTGAATGCCTCCGATAAATAGCTAAACCATTGCTAATGAGAACAAAGCTTCATGTGCTAGTCTGAGATATGATATATTGTATACAGCATCACTTGTATGCTTCAGACCAATAAATTATGATAAATTCTCCCCTCACAATTGGTTCAGAGTTAGGAACCAAATATTTCCATCTAACAGTTTTTTATGTGTGGTAAATGATTAATTAATCTACCATGATGCACAAACATGGATTCCCCTAAGAAGATGGGATATATGTTAGTTTTTCTAACATAAGGGGGAGAGAATAAGCAGCTGAGGAATATGTTATGAATTATTATTAGTATGATCCTCATTTAAAGGATAATTCAACTCAAACGCTAGAAGCATTTGCTGACCCAAAATTAATTTCTAATTTCAATCGCAAAATGCTCTATTAAATTCATGTCCCTGAAAGACGAGTCTCTGACATGTATGAAGCGTGGTAGACTAATCGGTTCCAAACGCAGTAATCATTGAAAAGAAAGAGGAGCAAATGATTAATGATCATTTTAAGGAGGCAATGTGCTCTTGAAGAGGCTACGACATAACACTTCATGAAACCTCATGAGAGGTTTAGGTACCTAAAAATAATGGAAGTGATGAGATCTCAATAAGTTATGTCACATTGAGAACCGATACAAATGATATATCGTCGACGATATCTTTGGTACAATATAGCGCAATATGGTAAAAGATTGTGAGGATCTAAATTCTACGTCTATTAAAGCATGCTAAAGTAGAAATTATTATCAAGTGAACTAATGCATCTTGGTAAGCGTAAAGCTTATTGGACCTGCTGTCCAGACAGCAGAAGATGTCACATATTTAAATAGAAATAAATGTTGTCACAACCTATGTGAATTTCTTGACAAAATTATATAAAAATTCTGAAGAATTTTAAATGCCTGAAGCATATACAAGTTGTAGAAATTTGTTCATAATTCTCATATGAATTAAGTGAAGCAAGGTGAACGCGATTTTATCACCTTAATGAATATTTACTGACTAAGGGCACAAATGACTCTATTTATCCTTATGACTTTGTGAAAATCAAAATCTGTCATATTGTTGGTGCAAGTTGATTACTTGAATATTATTGAAACTCTTGAAGAGTTCTCAAAAGCAATTTATTATCTGTTGAAAGAAGTTGAAATGAGAAACTTGCAGAATTTTTTGGTCCTGAAGTGCCATATCTTTATGCAATTGATGCATTTATATATTTTGCTATGACTATGAAGGATTATGGTCATACGATGTTGTTTTACATGACAGTCAAATCATATAAAGATAACATCTGTTTATAAAGCAAGTTAGGAATGCACTTGGAGTGATTTCAACAATATTATATGCTGATGCAACTCTATCCAAAACTGAAGATGCAACAACATACATAGTCCAACTAAAGAGTGGATTCATAAAAGGACAAAGCTCATTTCACCAAAGTTGTTCTTCACAAACGAGCTCCAAAAGAATGGTGATATCAAGGTGCAACAAATTGTTCGAGTGATAATATGACTGATTTATTCACCAAGTCCATACCAACTGCAACTCTCGAGTGAAGAAGTGAAGATTCAAGTTTTTGGATTTAAGTTCCCATCAGGGGGAGTTAATAAGCATTGTACTCTTTTTCCCTTTCAAGGTTTTTGTCCCACTGAGTTTTTCCTTATAAGGTTTTTAATGAGTCAACCAAATAGCGTATTATTAGAAATGTGTACTCTTTTTCCTTCACTAGAATTTTTCCCACTAGGTTTTTTCTAGTAAGGTTTTAACGAGGCACATTATCTATCAAATAGACATCCAAATGGAGTGTTATAAATATTATTTATTGTTATGGATGTCTATCTTTAGAGAAATATTAGGGTTAGTGACTTTGGGATCAAGTCACTTTTCCCTATAAATATAGAGGTTCTCCTTTATTGTAAATTAATCCCTTCAAGAGAAATAAGAACTCTCCCCTCTTCTCTCTTTCTCCACAATATTTTTCTTGCTTGCTTTATTATTTTATAACATTTCCAAAATTTTCTCGAATCACGTGTATGTCTCACATGTTAGGACTCTAAAGCTAAGCTGGAAGTTGCTTATCTTACCATGCTACACTTAGTTTACTCATCCTCTGGTTTAAAAAAGGGGAAAAGGGCCAAGACTACCCTCGAACTATCCAAAATAGATCATATATACCCTCCGTTTGTTTTTGGTACCAAAAAAGCCCTTGCCGTCACTTCAAGAGACCACAAATGCCCCTCTTGTTGATGGACTGCCACTAGTGCTGACTGAGCAGTCCGACATGGAAAAAAAATGCCTACTTGTCCAGTCCACATGGCAAAACCCCCTCCCCCCTCCCCCCACCTCCCCCCTCCCCCCTCCCTCCCCCCCACACACACACTTTAAATCAGTGCTTTTTTCTCTAAATTAGAACCCTAATTTCAGAGAAAAAAAAAACTTTCTTCCCACTAAATTCAATTGGAAATCTCAAACAATATTGTAGAAATTTATACACGTTTTATCTCGAACAACCACACGACAATGGATTGGAAATCTCAGTAATAATACTTCTCAAAATAGTAAGAAGAAGCATCAAACAATATTATTATAAGTGAGTTTTCACTCTGAAATTTTCAAAGTTGTGATTTAAGGATTTTTCATAGTTTTTACGAATCTGGGTTTTCGAAGGAGCGGATGAAAATTTTGGGGAAGAAGATGATGGTGCTCATATCATCAACACGTCAGGTGTATTACATCAGTATTTTTTTAATCGTTTTCTAATTTACTCAAAATACTGGTTAATTCATTTCATCTTTCTTTTAACAAAAGAATTTCTTTTTCTTTCTTTTAAGTCTAGCATTGTAGGATCGTTCATGTGAGTATTATAAATATCCTCGTTTTCAAATTTAATCACATTATTACACCTAACTTGGAAGTTCAGTGGGGAAGAGAACTTTTTTCTGAAATTAGGGTCCTAATTTGGGGAAGAAAGCATTGATTTGAAGGGTAGGGGAGTTTTAGCCACATGGATTTCTTAGGTGGACAGCCATGTGGGCATTTTTTTCCACGTCGGATTGCCCAACATTCGTGGCAGTCCGTTAACGAGAGGGGCATTTGTGGTCCCATGGAGTGATGGCGAGGGCTCTTTTGATACCAATAACAAAAGGAGGGTATATGTGGTCTATTTCAGATAGTTCGAGGGTAATTTTGGTCCTTTTCCATTAAAAAAAATACCAAATACAAAATCATATCAAATCTCTCACTTCAAGGGATTGAGGTTGTTTATGGCGACCCCTTTATTAATTTTTTTGATACATCGGAAGAAACTAAAAACAAAAATAAAAACCGCTTGTAAGCTACATTTCTTAAATCAACATGGAGCCAAAACTCCATATCTTTAAGTGTGTATTCCCAAATTAGCAGTTCCTCTTCATGTTTATGGCCTTCATTTGCAACAAAATCTACATAGTTGTGTGCCTCTCTCCATATGTGTATAATACTCGCGTTGGTGGTCTCAAGCAAGTATCTGCAATCTTCAATAATAACTCTAAGTGGGTAAAATTGTATGTCTTCCTCTTTTATAAGCTTGAGAGCAAGCACTTTTAAATCAATATATCCACGTTCCTTTGCTAATTCTTGGCCTTTTTTGATGCTCCAAAGTTCCGTATCCCAATATCCACTTATCTTGATCATCTCTAAAAATTCCTCCAATGGAAGCATCTCCAATTTGGGTCTTCACACTGCCATCAGTATTTAATATAATCTTTCCTACACAAGGAGGAGACCAAGAGATCAGTTTAGCTTGTTTAGGTGTAGAGACATATCTGGGGAATAATTGAACAATTTCCCTAGCATAATCCCTAATTTGTTTATATATAGACATTTCTTCTCAATCACGTTTCAATTTCTTTCTTTCCAGCTATGCCACATAAAAGACAATGTAAGGATATCACTTTCATAATGACAAGCAGCATTAATAATATCATCAATCCATTCAATCATTGGCATAGCAATCATATTGTTAATATCATTTTGTGATATAAAATCTATATATAATATAAAGTTAGGCATAGATAATGTGATGTGACACCTCTCTAGGGCCTTCATTGGTATTTATTTTTTTTCTCAATTATTTGGCATTTTCTCCTTATATGATGTCTAGAAAATCTAGATTTTTTTTAATTAAATACACCTTATTTATTCATTCCTTATTATTAAGAGTATCATTGATTTGATTTGTACCCACGTCCTTTCTCCACTCCTCATGAGTATTAACTTATTGTCTCCTTTTTAATACCCGCGTTTCCTCTCCAATAATATCTCATTACTTTAATCATTAGTAACAATATAATTGCAGCAATTAGACCCATTAAAAAAAAAAAAAAAAAGCTTCAAACCTATAAATACAACGCCAGTAGAAATCGCTTTGAAGCACACAATCCTCTTCAAAGGATTACCAAGAAGATAGGAAAAAAATGTCATGCAAACAATTCGTCATCGTTTTTCAGAAGCCCGTCTTAGCAATCCGCTCTCGAAGTATATAGATGAAAATGAGATATCGATAAAAGACTGTGAGAAAGTTAGAGTGAGTTTGATCAGGTATGGAGAAGAGTGTATCTAAAATTCCATGGACATTTTTTGTTCTTGTACTTTATATTCAAGAAAGTTAACAAAAGAGCTTATTGTTATAAAATAATAAAGCAAGTAAGAAAGAATATTGTGGAGAAAGAGAGAAGAGGGAGAGTTCTTATTTCTCTTGAAGGGATTGATTTCTGATAATGGAGAAGAACCTCTATATTTATAGGGAAAAAGTGACTTGATCCCAAAGTCACTAACCCTAATATTTCTCCTAAAGATAGACATCCACAATAATAAATAATATTTATAACACTCCCCCTTGGATGTCTATTTGATAGATAATGTGTCTCGTTAAAACCTTACTAGAAAAAACCCAGTGGGAAAAAATCTAGTGAAGGAAAAAGAGTACACATTTCTAATAATATTTGGTTGCCTCATTAAAAACCTTGGGACAAAACCTTGAAAGGGAAAAAGAGTACAACGCGTATTAACTCCCCCTGATGAGAACTTCAATCCAAAAACTTGAATCTTCACATCTTCACTCGAGAGTTGTAGTTGGTATAGACTTGGTGAATAAATCAGTCATATTATCACTCGAGCAAATCTCTTTCACGTTGATATCACCATTCTTCTGGAGCTCGTGTGTGAAGAACAACTTTGATGAAGCATGAGTTGTGCTTTTATGAATCCTCTCTTTAGTTGGGCTATGTATGCTGCTGCATCTTCAGTCTTTGGATAGAGTTGCAATGGTATGTGATATTATTGAAATCACTGCAAGTGTATTCCTGACTTGCTTTATAAACAGATGTTATCTTTACATGACTAGACTCTCATGTAGAACAACATCGTATGGCTATAATCCTCCATAGTCATAGCAAAATATATAAATGAATCAATTGCATAAAGATATGGCACTTCAGGACCAAAAAATTCTGCAAGTTTCTCATTTCAACTTCTTTCAGCAGATAATCTATTTCTTTTGAAAACTCTTCAAGAGTTTCAATAATTCTCAAGTCATCAACTTGCACTAACCAATATGACAGTTTTTGACTTTCACAAAGACGTAAGGATAAATAGAGTCATTTGTGCCCTTAGTCAGTAAATATTCATTAAGATGATAAAATCGCGTTCACCTTGCTTAACTTAATTCATATAAGAATTATGAATAAATTTCTACAACTTGTATATGCTTCAGGCATTTAAAATTCTTCAGGAATTTTCATATAAATTTTGTCAAGTGACAATATTTATCAAAATGATGTGATATCTTCTGGTGTCTGGACTGCAGGTCCAATAAGCTTTACGCTTAGCAAGATGCGTCATTTCACTTGATAATAATTTCTACGTTAGCATGCTTTAATAGGCGTAGAATTTAAATCCTCGCAATCTTTTACAATATTGCGCATATATTGTACCAAAGATTTTGTCAATGATATATCATTTATATCGGTTCGCAATATGACATAACTTATTGAGATCTCATCACTTTCATTATTTTAGGTACCTAAACCTCTCATGAGATTTCATGAAGTGTTATGTCGAAGGCTCTTCAAGAGCACATTGCCTCCTTATAATGATCATTGATCATTTGCTCCTCTTTCTTTTCAATGATTATTGCGTTTGGAACCGATTAGTCTACCACGCTTCATGCATGCTGTAGACTCTGTCCTTCAGGGACATGAATTTAATAGGAGCATTTTACAGCTGAAATTAGAAATTAATTTTGGGTCAGCAAATGCTTCTGGCATTTGAGTTGAATTATCTTTTGAATGAGGATCACACTAATGATAATTCATAACATATTCCTCAGCTGCTTATTCTCTCCCCCTTATGTTAGAAAAACTAACATATATCCCATCTTCTTTAGGGGAATTCATCTTTGTGCATCATGGTAGATTAATTAATCATATACCCCACAAAAAACTATTAGATGGAAATATATGGTTCCTAACCGAACCAATTGTGAAGGGAGAATTATCATAATTTATTGGTCCTAAGCATACAAATGATGTTGTACACAATATATAATATCTCAGATCAACACATGAAACTTTGTTCTCATAAGCAATGGTTTAGCTATTTATCGGAGGCATTCAACGCTGAACCAACTTGGATATAAACTAGCAATAACAAGATGAATTATCTTGATTACATAATCTGAAAATTGCGTTCTCAACTCAATCGTTTTTGAGCAAGTAACTTTGCATATGTCAAACTGCAGGTTGACAATAAACGCACATGTGACTGTCTTATCGATGCATCTATTTAAGACATCACATAATAGGTGAACGGGCCCATATTCACCTTTTATATTTTTTCAGAATTTAGGGATTCAATCCCAACATTAGCCAAAAGATAATCAACTTATCATGAGAACAAGCAACAACAATAAATTATTGAAGAATCTTCTAGTTCTTCAATATATGTCAAATACTCAATCGCACATCATATTTGAATCGGGATGATCAAATCGCTCATGCCGATTAATAAAATTATTTATACTAGTAAACTTCAAGTTTACCATGTCATGTGCTATTTGTTTTAGTAAACTTCTGGTTTACTATGACATGAATTTTATATCAATATAAACTTCTGGTTTATTGTTCATGTGATTCATCATGCTTATATTTGTAGTACAAATCGGGCAAACTTTCATAAATATATTTCTTACCCGTAGTAACTTGAAGATATTCAATCTTCCAATCCTTTGTAGTATTGATCATTTTTATTTAGAAACTTCGGGTTTACTACAACTTGTATTTCGATCATAACAACTTTTTTTATTTTGCGATACAAGAAGAATGACATAATAATAGATAAACTCTTCAGAGCTTTCAATTTGCTTTCCATAATCATATATTGTTTGACACTACTAGGTCATGATTCTTGTGCACAAATAATTAAGCTCTTCCGGGAGACCTTGGTCACTAATTTTGCACTACCAAATATTGCTTAGACAGCTCGGTGTCACGAAAGAGAATTTGATGATCTTTCTGATGTCATGTAAGAATACAGTAAACAAATTTACTTTTAAAGATAATAAATTCATAAATAACTAACAATAAACATTATACTCTAAACTTCAGTATTTCAAACATCTCCTTCAGGGAGATTTGCTATTAACATCTAAATGTTTTGTATGACCACATAAAATTACATCCTTGATCAAAAAAAAATATATGAATTTGTTATTTCCTTCAGGAAAATAAATAACAACTAACCAATGCTATATCAATGTGGTTATAATAGAAAATATTCTACAAAATCCCATGGAATGACACGTTATAAAGGTATCCAAGATAATTTGACATACGACAGGTACGTGTTAATGACCTTTATACCACAAAATAATATTTATATCCTTTGTTATTTTATCTCTTCAGGAGGTGTGTTGTGGTATTTCTTCATTCACTTCGGGGAATGAAACTTGGTCATTTAGATGAGCTTTATACATAATTTTTAGCGGCTCATTATTTTACTCAAGCACAATAAACATATGAAAATATTATGAGCATATAATTAACACCATCGTCTATAAGCAAATTCATAATAACAATTGTGGATAAGCAAATTATAATAAACTTCAAGCATATCCATAGTAATAAAATTGCACAAGCATATTTTGATCTCATCAATAAACTTATATATATGCTACTGTTTGTTGAAAATAAGAATTTCCGTATGTAATATCCGTTTTTTTTTTTCAATTCTTAAAAGTCTGTTATCCATAGTAGCTTTAACCTATACAGTTAGTGCCACAAAATAGTAGCCTTAAGTTAATCATATGCCTCATATATATGAACTCAAAATTAACTAGAAATAGGCAGAAAATACGTCGCAAAAGATTTGCATCAAATTGAAACTGGTCTAACAACTTTAAAATTAGACTTTCCGTTAGTATATGAATGGTCATGTGAAGTGTTATACTTGCTATAGGAAAAAGCACATGTCATATTTATACAAGTCTAGAAAATAACAAAACGTTTTAACTAGGATTAAAATAATATGAAATTACGAAGGGCTTCGGATGGTAAGCACGTATAGGCAAACAAGAAGTCGGTGGTTAATCATACCTTGCGGATAGAAGGGATTGAAACGTAACTTTGGCGGAGATAATATACTGTGAGTAAATTTCAGAGTTTTGCTACTTCGAGTAAATTTCGATTTACTATGTCAAGCAAAGTTTAATGTTTCTTGCTTCAGAGTAAAGTCCAAAATTAGCTACTTCCGGAGAAGATTTTAGAGTTTGCTACTTCGGGGGACATTTGTTTACTTCGGGAATAAAACATAGAATATTTAGAATATCTTTTCTAATTATTATATGATATTTTCACAACCAAGATCCGTATTTATAATCTTTACTAAACATCATCACATTCATCAGGGAATGGATATATAATATTTATCAATAGTTCTATTCTCTAGAATGGAACATAATCATCCGAATGTGTCTTAACCATATCAATTTGTGAAAGTTCAAAATCTCTTTTAAGATATTGCTACTTCAGAACAAATCGAGACACATATAATGTACAATTTTTTTCTTTCTCTAACATATCTTCCTTTTAATCACTTATATAAATATTATCACTTCCGGTGGTTAACAAATTTAATTACAATGAAGCATGTGAATTATAATCACTTCGATGTCATATCACACATAAAAATTATTTATAGAAACATAAACATTGAGAAAAATAACACATATAATAAGGACGATAAGGCCTTGCGTTGTTATTGTATAAAACGCATCACCATGTAATAGTACAATTTTAATATTATTAATTATTAATAATAAATAATAAAAGTAGGTCAAGATATTGCTAAATTTGCAACTTTCATTAGCCACCGACGATGAATTGCATCGGTGGGTCTTTTTTATCCAAAGTTTGATCTAATCAATGGCGTAATTTTCTATGCTCGGGTAAAATAAACTTAATAGCCAAACCGGCTACACCCATTTACCGTTTTCGTGGATAATTGATTAACATAAACAATTAAATCCATGAAGCCTTAAATTTGTTTTTGTTCTAGACTATAACCGTCGAACAATTCAAAAGGTTTTATTTTGCGTAATTACATGTATGCATATTTTAGATTATCTATTTAGATGCAAGCATTGCTCATGATGTTAATTATTCAAAAATATGCACATCAAAATCATTTTACAAAAATTAGTGCTTACAAGAACAATGGACAATGCATATAAACGTTCTAGAATATAGTTCAAGAAATACCTGTCGAAACGTGAATATCCTCTAGCAAATCGTTCTCTAGTTCTTTCTTCCATTAGTTAGAGACTCGTGCTGATAACGTGTTATAAAATAATAAAGCAAGCAAGAAGAATATTGTGGAGAAAGAGAGAAGAGGGGAGAGTTCTTATTTCTCTTGAAGGGATTGATTTACAATGGAGAAGAACCTCTATATTTATAGGGAAAAAGTGACTTGATCCCAAAGTCACTAACCCTAATATTTCTCCTAAAGATAGACATCCACAATAATATAATAATATTTATAACACTTATAGAGTTCTATGATCTCTTCCTCTTCTTCTCTTTTTGTAGGGACACCTTTGTATAATACTATCTATGATAAATTTATAGGATGTGCATGGATCATAGATGTATTGGGATGGTAAGAAAATATAAAAGAAAGAGGAAGAAAATTTTGCACAAAATTTGGAGTAAAATGGGGATTCCATCATCTACGCCAACTTGTGGCCAAGATTTGTGTTTTATTAATTAAGTACTAATACTTATTACTTTCCTTAATTTGTTGCTTTTCAATTTGCCTTTTTATTCTTTTATTCTTAGACTAAGGAAATCGTTTGAAGACAATTATATTTAATTTACGACATATATTAAATGTGCAAAAATATATTACCTACATATATACATTTACAACAAAATGGTATAATAGCAAAACAAGCAAGTTCATGTAGAATTAAGAATTTAGTGAAGTTTAATATAATGATGAAAACTAGAGGACGACATTTTTTAATTTTTTTTAGAAAGAATATTTTTTCTGTGAAGAAATAATTAGTGTGATGATGTTATCAAGGCGGATGTAGCCTTTCTTCTACGCGTCATACGAATTCCACAATTTTATATATATATATATATATATATATATATATATAATTTGAATCCATAATCTAACAATACGATAATTAAGTACAATCCTAAGAATTTTAAAAGTTGAACCTGTTAAAAATAAACTCGATCCGTTTCTGACTATTGTGGTACTTTATTTTTTCATAAGATTATGTTATTATTTTAACTAGTATTGGTACACCCGCGCGATGCGCGGTATAATGAATATTAACTACATTTTTCTTACTGAATTTTTTTTCCTATATATACTTAACTTTTATTATCACGACCATTCAACAACAATTAAAACACATAAAATCAACCAAAAGATCAAAAATAAAGTGAGCTTGAAATTACAAAAGAACTAAGCATGATGGATATCAAGAAAGTACATGGACCATGAAATAAATTGCATTCATATAATAATTGTGACTATACTAATCTGATTTAAATATTACATAAAATCAAAATCAAAACCACTCATATGACCAATAACTGGCTGACAAAGCTTAAAACTGTCAATATGATTTGGTCAAGTTATTTCAGTCTCCATAAAACCTGTAATATCAATTTCATATCTCTTTAAATGTTTATCTCCCTGAGTTTAAAGAACGCAGAAATTTGTTTGACGTCGAACCCAGTCATTTTTTTAAGAATTTTTTTTTATTGTTCATCAACTCCACTCTATGGTATTCAGGTTTCATAGGCGGTCACAATAATGTAATACCCTCATTATCGTTTTCTTTTATCAATGCTCTCCCATAATTGTACAGAGTCTATGGAATTGAAGAATCAACCTCTTTTTCCAACTTCTTTATATGTTTTCTATTAAAGAAAGCGATATACTGCGCATGCTTTGTCCCAAGAATTGTACGGGCATGTTTATCTCCTTTCTCCAACTTTTTTAAGAACTTTAAATTATTTTCACTTAACACGGTAACCTTATAATAGATCCTTTATATAAGTAAGATGCAACAACATATTTTTCGATAACAATATCCTGTGAATAGCTTTACACCTAATCAACAGCAAAAAATATAAAATCTTTGTACATAAATATTTAAAAGGCACAAATAAGAAATAAATTGAAGAGTATTTTTTTGCTTAAAATTAATGATTTGAACAAATTTAGTAGTTAACTGCACACATTTCTGTAGACAATATATATATATAAAATTTCATCACGTACATAAATATCAAAGAATAACATATTCGATAAAAATTGTAGACTGCTTCTTCTCTGGAAAAACATGACGATTAGAACAAACTTCTTACCTTATCTGCACTGATTATTATAGACATTTTTCTATTAAAAAAAATATTTGAGCGATTAAAAAGGCAAAAAAACTTACAGTATAGACACACCATATATACTCAACTCATCTATCTGAGTCTTCAAGACTTTATCAATGAGTATTTCAATAATTTGTGGAGGAAGTCTTTGTAGTTCAAAGATCTTCACATCTGCCATAGCAAAACTTTTCACTTAAAGGAATTATCAGTTACTCTGAATGCAGTTGTAACCCTGTAAATAAGTAGTTGTGTGTGCCTTCGAGACACTAACTCAACATTATATGGACATTCCTTTTCCAAAATTATATTTTACAGAGAATGGTTCATATTATTTAGATTCTAAATTGTTATAAGAATCAATTATCTATAATTATTATTATTGAACTATTTTTTTCCGTTTCCATAATTTTTCCTATAAAGATGTACTAAATATTTATTTTGAATAACTATTCTCATAATAATTAGCAGTACAATAAACGAACAAAATCAAATAATTACAAAGAAAAATAATACTTACTTGAGTATAGGCCTAAATATACTAAACAAAGAAAATTTTAGTAAATGAAGTCATCACTTCCTTTAATACAATCATCACCATCTGCATATAGAAAATGAAAACACTAAAATTGACGAAGTTTTTTAAAAAAATGAAAAATATAAGGAATGCATTAAATCACCAAAAGAGAGAAGAATATTGATGCAAATAGATGTGAGAAAGAGAAAAGAAAGAGAGACGGTAAAAAATTAAAAATGAGACGAGAGAAAATTGATTTTAAATGGGAGAAGACCCACGTTCCTAAATAGAAGGCATGCAAACTTCGAAAATTTAACTCCAGGTGACTTTTAAGTTTGGAAATTACTAGAGGTGACTTGTAGGGACACATCAAGTCAAAACCCAATTAAATTTGGGATTAAGAAAATTGGGGTTGAAAATGTATTTTGCCAAACTTGTTAATCTTTTATAAAATACAAAAAAGACCCCAAACCATTTAATCCAACCCCTTATTTATTGCAAACTCAACATCGGTCTATATCAAAACACACGAACTTCATTCAAAACACACAATCATCTCTGTTGCTCCTTCAAACTTTCAAGTTCAAACCCATTTAACTGATCTCCTTTAAATGTGCTTCTTCAAACCGTCGTCAACCTCTTCAAAAGCCGACTCAACAACGAACTGCTGCTCTCCATTTCTCTCAGGTAAAATCGCTCAACTTTTTCTTCTTTTAAAGTTAGGGTTTTGAAATCAAAGTGAGAAAATGATGATTTTGGTCAGAGAAGAAGAAGAATAACATGGGTTTGTCTGCAATGTTATTTATTTTGTTGTTCAATGCTTGAGAAACCCTTATTTGCTGTATTTGTTCGAGTTGTTGGGGTTTGTGTATTTGTAAATAGTGTATGTGGTTGTGAAATTCTGGTTTTTGGTGTTGTTTGTGTTCTCGTTCTCCTTAGGAGTTCGAAAAAAGGGCTTGTTGGGCTTGACAAAACCCGTATTTTCTCTATTTGTTCCACTTGTTGGGGTTTCTGTGTTGTTAAATAGTGTATGTGATTGTGAAATTATGATTTTTGGTACTGTTTGTGTTCTTGTTCTCCTTGGGGTTTCGAAAAAAGGGTTTGAATTTTTTTTGGATTTTTTCCAACAGCTGAGTAAGTTGTTGCAGCAACTTCAGCACTTGTTTGACAGTTGAGGTTGGTTTATTTTGTTTAACTTGTGATGGTTGTGTGTTTGTATTGAAACAAATGTTTTTTCTAGTTCAAAAGTTAGGGTTTTGAAATAAAAGTACGAAAATGATTAATTTTGGTTAAAGAAGAAGAGGAAGAACATGGGCGGGGTATGTCTATGCAATGTTGTGTATTTTGTTCAATTTTCTTCGTTGTGTGTTTGTAATACACGATATTGCACACGATAGTGAAATAGATGTTGTTGTCTGTCGTTGTTGTCCTTGTAAGGCTTAGGAAAAAGGGCCTTGCCTTTTTTTTTTGTTTTTACCCAACAACTGAGTAATCTGTTGCAACAGATTGTTAATCTATTGGTAAAAACCCAAACAGTTGCTGAGGATGTTGCACCAAGTGAATATGTTGTTGCAACAAATTTAAAATCTATTGAAAATTGTTAAAACGATTCTTGAGAGAAGGCAAAGCAATTGTTTTGATGGTTTTCTGATGATTAGTCTGTTGGAACAACTCATCATATGTTCCGACAACTTTACCGGTTGTTGTGAACGGATTATCCATACTGTTAGAAATAATCAATACGATTGTTGAGGAAAGTTTGAACGTATTGATATTTTCCAATAGATGTATAATCTATTGCAACAACTTATGAAGTTGTTGGAACATATGATGGAGTTGTTCCAATATATTACACACTTGTTGCAACATATGCTTTTACATTGTAAAAATTCATTATTTGTTTACTTTAAATGGTGCACAAAATCAATTGAAAGAATTTTTGCTTATCTCTCACAATGCGAGATAAAATGTCTTCACGGAAAAAAAGGGGGAGGAATCATCTACAATTAGTAAAAGAGCTAAGGGGGCATCGTTAGATGATCTTCTTGAACGAGCAAATATTCTTTTTCAAAAATCATTGAACAGAAACCTCTCAAGTAGGAGTTTCTGGCCAAGAAAGTAAAGAAAATCAAGTAGAAGAAGAAGAAGAAGAAGAAGAAGAAGAAGAAGAAGAAGAAGAAGAAGAAGAAGAAGAAGAAGAAGAAGAAGAAGAAGAAGAAGAAGAAGAAGAAGAAGAAACCGAAGAAAAAGAAGAAGAAGAAAGAGAAGAAGAAGAAGAAGAAGAAGAAGAAGAAGAAGAAGAAGAAGAAGAAGAAGAAGAAGAAGAACATGATGTAAATAATGATGACAATGAAGAGGATAAAACTGCATCTTTTGAAAGGTCGGCAACCGGGGGAATTCGTTGATTCTTATTGGGCTGATATTAACGGACCTTCCACCGATAAAGTTGTCAAAACTTTCAGTATTGAGAAGTTCCGTGTGCAGATGTCACTGGATAAACTAAGTGATTTGAATGGTGATCTTGTTGTAAAATCAGTCATGGGCAAGCCCTTTGATTACTTTAGGAAGATACTTCAGGAGGAGGACTTAGAGGATTTCTTCAGGGCCACATGTTTTGGCATGTATCTAGATTTGCCTGAGGACAACAATGCAAGGTTTCAAATGACCATTGTGTATGGTCTTCTCAAACGAAGAATTATTTGTAGCAAAACTAATGAGATATGGATAAACTACTGCGGCATACCAGTTTGTTTTGGCATCAAGGAGTTTGCCATAATCACCGGACTGAGGTGTCATGCTCCTTCTCGGCCTCTTCCTACGGTTACATTAAAGAAGGGAGCCAAGACACCAAAGTCATCCAAGGAGCCAAGACACCCAAGTCATCCAGGCGACAAGAAAGGCAAGAAAGGCAAAGCCAAGGTTGATGATGATTTGGATTTAGTGGATGTTTGTGGAAAGAGCTACAAGGTAGCAGATTGCTAGCAGACTTGAAGTCAAAAACTATTTCAAGAAAGCACAAGGAGTCATTGTGCTTAGTTTGGTTTGTGAATTATATTCTTTGGGCAAGGGATGTAAAGAATAATATACAACTTGGTTTGATTAAACTCTCGGAGGATCATGAGGCATTCAATAACTATCCATGGGGTCATAAAAGTTTTAAGTTGACTGGTTGGATATTTGTGCAAAGCTTTGAACCCTAATGTGAAGACTTCCAACATCTATGGCTTCCATGGGGCCTTCATGGTAAACTTTCTTTCTTCAATGTTTTATCTTTTTAATTATTTTCCTTCATTGATTATTCTGATTTTTGGTGGCATAATTTTTCTAGGCTTGGGCATTTGAAGCCATTCCTCACTCACGGAGTCAAGTCGGGGACTACTCGAAAGAAGTTTGTTTTCAAGGATCCTCGGATGGTTGACTACCAAAAACAACAAAAAAATGAATCTTGATCCTTTTAACACCCCCCAAAGGAAGTAGTAAGTCGAATCATTTGGAAAATATCCTTTGAATAGTTTTATAACAAGTAACTACTTGTTACAGAGATACATTTATCTAACTTGCAAAACAACCTCGAGAATATGTTGGAAAAATCAAAACGATTCTTGAGGAAGTTGCAAAGAATCGTTCGATATTTTTCAACGAGATAGTGAATATGTTGCAACAACTCTAAGATGTTGGAACAACTTACTCGATTGTTCGCAACGAGGTTCACAATACGAGTTGGAAAATATCACAACGAGTTGAAGGAAAAGCTACGGCGAACATTTTTGGTTTTTTCAACAACTAAAGAATATCTTTGCAACAACCTAGGAGGTTGTTGAAACATATGTGGGGGTTATTCCAACGACATTACATACTTATTGGTTGAATATATGTTTGTTTGTTGTAGGTTGTGCACCCAAGGCTTATCCGACAAAATGAGAGGTGCGGATGCCATGTCTTATTAGTTTAGGGCATGGGAATCGTCGTGATGAATTGATTGATCAGATAAAGAAGAATTGGTCGGAGCCACAACCATCGTAAAGAATTTGGTGTTGTTGATGGTGGTGGTGGTGATGGTGATGGTGATGGTGATGGTGATGTTGATGTTAATGCTATTGGTGATGGTGATGGTCTTTGGTGATCTTTGTTGATATGCATATTGTTGTTGATGTTGCAAGACAAGCGTTGAAAGGTCTTCTTGATAAAAGAAGAGATAATGATGGTGGTGGTGATGGAGTTGGTGGATATACTCCCCAAAGTGGTGGTGGTGGGCGGACCACGGATATCCCTTATAGGTTGGGTAGATATTCTTCGGTTGGTGCGGGTTCCTCAAGGTGTATTCTTGTGCTTGTAAATGCGGTACTTGTAAAGGCCGAAAATGGAGGGTTTGATAAATAAGGTTGAAGAGTTGCTTCGTGCACAAAGATACTGAATTCGGCTATAAAGAGTTTGATGTCCAAGAGGGTGTCCGGCCATCCAAAAAGCTCGACTCACCCTATACTCCTATTGGGATTAGCAAGAAGGCAAAAATAATTTCCAAGGCACTTGCCGATTGTAGAGCAAGGAAAACAAGTACTCACGAAGTCTATTGCTACTCCTCCTTTTGCTAAAGTTGTGCCACAAGTCTTTGAAAAAGTTAATATTTTCAAGCGTGTAAACCCCCGAAAAAGAAAGAAGCTTGAAACCTTGATCAAATCCAAAAAGAGTGGGAGAGCACTGTACTCAATGCATGAATTTGGGGCCAAAGACTTCAAGGTTATGATAAACATGCACGAATGGTGGGAGGATTGGGTAAGTTTCAACACTTATATATATGTATATAATTCAGTATGTTGTTTGAACAAGTCATGTAATTCGATGAACTTGTTGCAACAAGTTAACTAGCTGTTACGACAAGTTACTAACTTGTTGCAACAAGTTAACTAGTTATTCCAACAAGTGAATAACCTGTTGCAGCAAGTTCACTAAGTTGTTCCAACAACTCTAACTACTGTTGTGCAAGTGGTTGCCGATCGTTTTGATACTTTTCATCGGTATGTAGATGAAATCTTATTGTCGATGCGTATGAGGCGGCTTTCAATTTCCACGAGCACTATGATTCCTTTGATAGAATCATCGACCTTAACTTCTACCATCCTTCGCAACAGGTACTTAGGGTTGTCCGATGAGTCTACAAATGTGGGTGTCGTGCCCTATGATCAAAGACTTGCTCTCTTTAGGTGGGACGATGATGGTCTCGCTTTTCCCAGAGGTAGTGTGCCCTACCCAGGTGGCTGCGAGTGGATTGGTGCCAAAAGGATCATAGCTGTCATGAATATTAATGACAACCATTTTGTCACTATTGAGATCATCATTGAGGAGGGTATCATAAATGCTTATGATTGCAACATCCCATGTAATGAAGACAGTGCTTTCTTCTGCCACATGCAGCCGTTATTGGATTTGTTCCCCAAGTTGCTAAAGCAGAGTGGCATGTTCTCACACTTACCTGAAAAGTTGCTGAATGAATCATGGAAGTTTGATCGGAAGAAGGATATCCCCCGCAATGAGACCAATAAGGCATGTGCTTCCTGGTCACTTGCTTTTGTTGAAGCTTTGCTTACCCGCACGAATATGACCAAGCCCGATACCTTATTGAGTGACAATACTGTGGAGGGATGCAATGGAGGTGGGCTTGTGGAATTATTGATAAGGTGTTGGAGCCCTAATGTGGGGACAAACAATTTCTCTTAAACTATGTTTGCATTAAACAATTTCTCTCATATTTTGCTTGCATTTGAATTAAGGCGGATGAACACATTATGTAAATTTGTTAAATATATATTCTATGCTCAGTACCCTTATATATTTTTTAAGTTGTTTCAGTAGTTTTACGCAAGTGACAGATATATTGGAACAAATACCTAAATTGTTGGTAAAAATAAAACAACTAGTGCAAATATTGCAACAGATGTGAAGATGTTGCAACAAGTAAGAATTTGTTGGAGCATATGGATCTTCTGTTGCAACAATTAACTTAGTTGTTATAACAATTAAGGAATCTATTAGAACATATGGATCTTCTGTTGCAAATAATTCAGCAACTGCTGAAGATGTTGCAACAAGTAAGGAATCTGTTGGAACATATGGATCTTCTGTTGCAGCAATTTACTTAGTTGCTGCAACAATTAAGGAATCTGTTGGAACATATGGATCTTTTGTTGCAAATAATCCAGCAACTGTTGAAGATGTTGCAACAAGTAAGGAATCTGTTGGAACATATGGATCTTCTGTTGCAACAATTTACTTAGTTGTTGTAACAAGTAAGGAATCTGTTGGAACATATGGATCTTCTGTTGCAACAATTTACTTAGTTGTTGCAACAAGTAAAGAATCTGTTGGAACATATGGATCTTCTGTTGCAACAATTTACTTAGTTGTTGCAATAATGTACTTGCATTGTGACATAAGTATTCCATTGTTTATCACTAAATATGGTTGATTTCCTTTGTTTATCACTAAATATGGGTGAATCGAGTAGTTGATCACTAAATATGGGTGAACCAAGTAGTATCTGTTGCAGCAAGTGTAGTATCTGCTGCAGCATGTGAGGAATCTGTTGCAACAACTGTAGTATCTGTTGCAGCAAGTGTAGTATCTGCTGCAGCACGTGAGGAATCTGTTGCAACAACTGTAGTATCTGTTGCAGCGGCTGTAGTATCCGTTGCAGCAAGTACAGTATCTGTTGCAGCACATGTAGAATCTGTTGCAACAATTGTAGTATCTGTGCAGCAAGTGATTAAGTTGTTGAACAAATCCTTACTCTTGTTGGATAAAACACAAGTTGTAACACATAACTTAGTTGAAAAAACCCCAACATGTAACTTAGTTGTTGCAACAGGTTTATTACTTGCTGGAAACTATTCAATAATTTATTAACAAATACACACATTTGTGATTTGAACAAGTTAAACATAAATTACCATGCTAAGAAACAATAACATTAAAATGTCATAAAGTTCCAACATATAACTATTATTAAAGCATAATGTAATTTACAACTATGGAGCATTTAGGCTTGGACATGTTATTTTTTTGTGGCCAGCTGTTTTGCATAAGGAGCATTTGTTTTTCCTCGTTGGAAATGATTCCCTGATTCCATGCCTCCTCTTTGTCCGCCTTCTTCCGGATTTGCTTGGATCAACATATGGAGGAGGTACCTCTCTCTCACTCTAAATTCTCTAAAGGAACTTCCCAAGATTCTTCAGAAGGCACAAGATAAATTTCCTCACAATATGCAATTATGTAATTCTCCACTTTATAATATGGAGATGAGTAGTCATAAATCCGCCTTCCAAAGTCGTCACCATATTGGACACGAAGCTGTCATTGCATGTGGACAAGGTATTTTGTCCAGTCAAAACTCTACAAGTACAAGATCTACTTTGCAGATCGGTGTCGCAATCGCACCGTGACGATGACGCTTTTCAACTTGTAGTTGGCTATCTGATGGGCTAATAACTTGTTCCCAAGTTGACGAATTTTGAATTTTTTTTTTTCAACCGAAGGAACAAAGATGTTTGGTGAGTCGATGAACTCCACGCTCTCATGAAAATTTTTCTGCAAATCTCCTATTTATGGCATCAAATAAAGCAGTAATGGGAAATTCTCTTTCAACATTGAACATTGAGTTCACCGACTCAGCAATGTTTGACGTCATAAGATTATACCTGTGAAAATAAACAATAACGTAATCCTTAACGTACAAACGATTATAGCTGTTGGAAAATATCAAACAGCTGCTTAAATATCAAACAGATGTGTTACTTGTTGGAGAGAGCTTCAGTTATTGTCTCTGTGTCATACCAAAATGCAACAACTAAGTGAGTTGTTGGAACAACTAACTTACCTTTTGCAACAAGTGAGTTAGTTGTTCCAATAGATGTGTTACTTGTTGGAAAGAGCTTCAGTTATTATCTCTGTGTCATAACAAAATGCAACAACTAAGTGAGTTGTTGGAACAACTAAATTACTTGTTGCAACAAGTGAGTTAGTTGTTCCAACAGATGTGTTACTTGCTGGAGAGAACTTCAGTTATTTTCTCTGTGTCATACCAAAATGCAACAACTAAGTAAGTTGTTGGAACAACTAAATTACCTGTTGCAACAAGTGAGGTAGTTGTTCCAACAGATGTGTTACTTGTTGGAGAGAGCTTCAGTTATTATCTTTGTGTCATACCAAAATGCAACAACTAAGTGAGTTGTTGGAACAACTAAATTACCTGTTGCAACAAGTGAGGTAGTTGTTCCAACAGATGTGTTACTTGTTGGAAAAGTAATGTATGAATACCTATTTCTGGGGAAGAATACCCTGCTCCATCTGTGGAATCCAACTCGTTCAAGATGTTCGGCGGCCCCAGGGACGGTATCTCTTATTTGATTGAAATGGTCATTGAACTCATCTATATTGTACGATTTTGCTGCTTTATAAAACTGAGATACGACCTTCGTATTGTGAAAGGTGGTTCGGAGATTTTCCTTAAGGTGCTTCATGCAACAACCATAATGAGATAAAGGGAAGACAATTGAAAGCTGCATTTTTTTGATACTTGGATGCCTATCAGAAATTATGCACAACTCTTTGGTATCATCTATAAAGCTTCTCATTTGTTCAAAAAAATATTTGTATGAGGCATCACACTCCTTGTCCACTACACAAAATGCCAAAGGAAAAACATGATTCTCCATATCTTGCGCCACGACTGACAACAACACTCCTTCGTACTTGCTCTTCAAGAATGTCCCATCGACAGCTATGACTTTTCTTTTTTGCGCAAAATCAAGCATCCAAGCCGTGTAGGCTACAAAAAAGTACTTGAACTTCCCATTAGCATCAACCTTCAATGCCGTCTTACTTCGGATTTACGGAATGAAGCATATAATTCCGCACGCATCAAGCAATCGCATACCCGTATCATGTGTCCCCCTTGTCAAAGATTTTGCAATCTCCATACCCTTCCGAGACCTTCCAATAACTTACCTTACAACCCAATTACGTGCGGAATGATTAGCTCATATCTTTTGTAGATGGGACTTTACCGTCGGGAAACCTATCTTTGAAGTATTCACCAATGGCTTTCACTGTGGCGTGTGGATTATGGCTAGTAATATGCTCAGAACCATATGTGTGATACTTTACGTAGGTTGTAATACAAAATCTGTCAGAACTTAAAAGCTTCATAGCCCTCAGTCACCACTTGCACACCGGATGTACACATCTAAAGCAATACACAGTGCGCGAATTAATCACCTTCTTGAGTGTAAAATCTTTCTTCACGCAAGCAAGTTTCAACATAATTGCTAGTTGTTCCTTGTTCTTGAATGACATTCCTTTATAAAAAGCCACATTTCATCATCTTGAACATGTTACCGTGGAAGATTGTGTAGAACACGGTATGTTGCTCGCAACGTCGGGTGTAAGAATCGGCTCACCCCCACTTCCATTATCTGGAATATCCATATCCACCTCATCCAATTTATCATTTAACACATCTTGTTGGTCTTGACCTAAATTATGGTTCTCTACCGGGCCTCCAACTACGTATACCCTTAAAATGGGCCTAGCTACATCATTCAAATAAGTACGCAAACGATCCCGATCGGTTATCTTAAAAGGCAAGACCCTCGGTTTTCAAAAGAGCTATGCATGTAAGTGATGGCAAGATCTTTCGGTTCACAAGTTAATCCATAATAGGTGATGATTAAGTTCACAAAATCGCAAACACAACATCTCTTTGGACACTCATCGCTATCGTCTCAATATGTGACTACCCTTCTATCGCCAAATATAGCGATTGTTCTTCTCGATCCATTCACCATGGCAATCAACACCTAGTGTTATCGAGTCCCCACTAATGCTACCGAATATATTTTTTTAAAAAAAAAGGTCATGACATGATAGTAACAAAATACAATAACTTAATGACTTGTTGGAACAGATGAATCGGTGTTGCAACAAGTGGATTACCCGTTACAACAAGTACTATCCTTGTTGCACCAACTAACTAACTGCTGAGTCGGCTTTTTTGAGTTCTGTTTAATCCAGGGCAGTTGAAAGATGTCCAACGATAGTGAGTTGTTGCAACAAGTATATTACTTGTTGCAACGAAATACACTTGTTCCAGCAACTAACTAATTTGAGTCACTAACGAGATTTTGGGTCCAGTTTTTGGGTTCTGTTGGACTGAAGCTGAATCCAACGGATCAGTGAGTTGTTGCAACAAGTAAGATACTTGTTGCAACAGGTAGTACACTACTTGCAACAACTCACAAATCTGTTGCAACTTATTCATACTACGTATTTAACAACAATTAGTATAGAAGTTGCAATAACTACATAATGCATTGTTGTAATTGTGAAAGTAACTACAATAGTCATAGACATAAACTACAAGAACTCTCATGGTAAAACTACAACAGCTTGTTGCAAAAATTTAGAAGCTCTTATACAAAGTAGCTTTAGCACTTGTTGCAACAAGTACAATTGCTACCGTAAATTGTTGGAAAATCGAAAGAAACCCAAATAAATAATTGAAACAAAACAATAATATTTTACTTACCAAATGGCGTAAATTACTTCTAAAGTAATGCCGGCCAAAAAATTGCAAAAATCGATTTCGTTTTTTTTCTTTGTTGACAAATTCTTCAAAATGCCGCACCAATGGAAGAAGAAGAAGCGGTAAGCAAAGAATACGTATGAAGTAATGCCCATGTAGACGATACTTGATTCGAAATCCACCAAAAAAAATTGCAAATCGGTGGCTTAGTTTTTTCTTTTGTTGAGCAGATTCTTCAAAATGGCACAGCAATGGATGAAGAAGAAGCAGGGGAAGCAGCAATGGAAGATGAGGAAGAAGAATGGAGGGAGAAAAAGAATGAGAACATGCGGATAGAAAAGAAGAAGAAGAAGAAGAAGAAGAAGGAGGAAGAACGAACCGAGGAAGAAGAAGAAGAAGAAGAACACTGGAGGGAAAAGAGCAAAAACGAGTGCGGCTATTGGCCCCTTTTCTTATTTTTTGACCCATTTTGGTATTTTAGGGTTTATATTGGCTGGGTCAAAGAGTTAAAAATAAAACTTAGGGGCAAAGTGTTAAAAATAAAGTTGAGGGTCAAAGTATCAAAATGAAAACTTTTTGGCAAGTTCAAAACCCATTAATCACTAATCAACAAACATCACCTCCACTCAATAATTAAAACTTGAGTCACCTCCACTCAATAAAAAGACTTAAGAGTCACCTATAGTTAAATGCCCCTGCAAACTCAATGTGGAGAACTACATTCCTAAATTTAAGTTCATTTGAAAAAGTATGAACTCCTCTTTTTCAACCTAATCCGCGGAGAAAAATAGTTACACAATGTTTCAAATTTGTTAACTCAATTAAGATGTATTGTCTTTCAATTTAAATTTTTTTGATCTAATTTTAATATGCTTTAACGATAGCATGGGGAAAGTAATCAACTTTTAGTTCTCAAAAATTGTTCAAAACATCATCACATATTTTCTCTTCCACGGTCTTCCATAATTATTATAAAATGTACCTTAGATAAATGTCAAAAAAGATCTAACAAATAGTTTTAAAGATACAAAGAAATTGCTTTACAGTTAACGTCAATTTATTTGTATCTTAATTCAGATATTTTTATCCTTCAATTTTGATTTTTTTTTTTTTTGAATTTCCTGAAAACTTGAACTTGGAGTTAATCCGTTCATTGCAATTTTTTTTACCCTTTCAGGTTTTATTTTTTTTATTTTTAAATTGAGATGTTTTAAAACGTGTTTTTGTTGATGTTTAAAGTTTAAACCGTGCATGTTTGTGGTTGTGAGTGTGGCTGGGGAAATTGGGGTATAGAACGTGCAAAGTTAGTTTTCTTTTAAGAAAAAATTGTTTTCCGTTTTCGTCTTTTTTTTTTATTTTTTTTATTTTTAAAATAGAAATTTTCTGATGCTGACACTTGTCAGCCTATTATGCTTTTGCTTCTCCTATTATATATAGATAGATTTTTTTTTTTTTGTTTTTGAAATATAAGTTCTATTGCTGCAAATAAAAATTGATTATTTAATTTGAATGTTCAAGAATAAGAAAAAGATTATTTGTAACTTACGTGAAGTTTTTTGCAACCGCGCGAAGCGCGGGCGAATTTACTAATTTTTCCATATCAGTTTAGACTTTGGACATGCTCTGATGATATGTAAAGGATCCTCCACATCATCGTCACATCTATCGCATTGTGGTGACTCAATTATTTTCCTGGTGAATGTAACTTCATTTTAAATAAGTTTATCATGTCTTATAAGCCTTGAGCCATATAAAATATTTTAGCTTCTCAGGGATGCGAAGTTTCCAGATCGTAGACCAGCTCCTGTCATTTGGAGTGGTTACATAATCACATGAGAATTCATAAGCCGATTTGATCTGCAAAGACATACTAGTGCCAATCCAAGTGCGTTGATCTGCAAAGACAAACTTGTTAGAAATATAAACAGCTAAAATATCATTTGTTGCATATGGATTAAGGAAAGAAACTACAGAAAGTGTCCACAAAGTGATATTTTGGTGACGACTTTTGGACTCACAAAAAGTAACATTTTAGTGTCGATTATAATTACTGTTGATCTCTCAAGCTCAATTTGTTTTAGGTTGTTGAAGCACGGTTACATATTGAACACTTATATAGCTAGGGGCGGAGCTAGAAGCTCAGATACGAGTCCATATTAGAAATGAATGATAGCAGCAGCCACAATTTTTATTGGAAACGGGAAACAAACTTTTATTCTTTGTTTTTTAGGCTAATGAGCTTAACATTATTTGAAAATGAAATACAAGTAACACAAACCTTTGGGGAATCATGAAGATGGACTATATTCTTCCACATACAGATCAGAAGAAGAAGCAAAAAAAAAAAAAAAGATGAAAGAAGGAGAAGTTCTAAGTACTATGCCCACCTCTTCTTAATCCTAACTCTGAAGCCATGTTTCATGTAAAGCATAACAACGAAATTGGGGCAAACCGCATGACCTTTCACCATTTCAATCTTGTAATTATGGATGATAGCAGCAGCAGCAGTTTTCATTTGAGTAAAAGCCACTTCTTTCCCTATACAAGTCCTTGGCCCTGCATTGAAAGCAAAGAACTTGGAAGATGGCTCATGTTTCAGTGTTCCACGATCCGAAATCCATCTCTCTGGCTTGAATTCTAAGGCATCCTTTCCCCAAATGAATTCCATCCTCCCCATTGCGTACATATTAAATATCACTCTCAGCTTGGGATGAACACGATGACCACTTGGGAGAATATCAGGTTCTTGTGGAGTCTTGCGCTCGAACGCAACAGAGGGATATAGTCTCAGCGTTTCACACAATGCAGCATGTAAATAAACAACATTTTTCAACTCTTCCACCGTAAAAGCCCTCCGTTTTCCGCCTTCTTTCTCCGGGATGATCGCCTTAAGTTCTTCCCTTATGTTCTTTTCAACCTCAGGGTGTGTGAAAACTAGCCAAATGAACCAAGT